>NC_056728.1:1669995273-1670042773 GCF_019279795.1 Protopterus annectens
AGCATGCTTCCTCACCCCACCCTGAAAAAAATTATATATATATATATATTATATAGGGTCTACTTTAGAGCACTGAAATTAATTTCACTGAGACCAAATCATCTAATTTTCAAAATACTGAAAATTAATTTCACTGCATCTCATTTCACTGAATTGTAAGCTATAGACTTCCCAACAGTAGTGGCAGTGTGTAGAATACTGTGAGGCAAGTAAAAGGTATATGCACTTTTCCCCACTGTAGTGTGATCCTGGAGTTAGTATATATAGTTACGGTGATGTGGGGGGTGGGGGTGTAGCCCCCACTAAGTTTGGTTTTGTATTGTCTGGTTTCTGTTAAGAGGATAAGTAGTTTTTAAGTTGTGGAAAGAGGTAGTCATTAGTTTTGTGAGTGTATTTGTGTATGGTTTCTCATTTTGTCTTTTGAAATTTAGCATTGTACGCTGTTAGTGAAATGAGATTCAGTGAAATGAGTTGTCAGTGTTGTGAAATTTAGGTGATTTGGTCTCAGTGAAATGAAAGTCAGTGAAACAGGATTTCAGTGATCTAAAGTAGACCCATATATATATATATATATATATATATATATATATATATATATATATATATATATATATATACACATGTGTAGCATGCCTCCTCACCCTTACCCTGAAAAGACAACCATCTTCTGTGTACCTATTTGATGTCAGACTACAGTGAAATTGAAGAAAACAAATGGCACGATAGTTCAATCTGTTTCTGTCAGTCTAATATAAACAGGATGCCTCCTTACCACTATCCAACTGTATACATGGCTGATGTTTGAGTGTGAAGAAAATCATTAAAAAAAAAAAAAAAAAAAGATCACAGTAATGCATTCCATCTTGTTGCAACTAGATAGAACACTGCCCCTGGACAAGCTATAAAAAACTTCTGTATATACCTTTGAGGTTTGTGAATAAAGTTAAAAAAATAATGGCCATACAGTGCATATCCCACATGTTAACTATAGCAACATGCTGTGCACACCTTTGAGGTTTGTGGAGAAAGTTAAATAAATAGTTACCATACTGCCCTCTGCAACATGCACAAGCTGCAGTGACCTTCTTTGCACACCTCTGAAAATTGTTGTAAGGAAAATTAAAACAAAATATTGTCCATATTTCCCCCAGCATCCCACAGAAGCTATATCAACATTCTGGAAACACCTCTGAGCAGAACTGGTTTTAGACTAGGTGAAGTTCAGGGTACAGGCCACTACAAATCTGTGTCAAAATCCACTAATACAGACAGGGATGTTTGTCCACCAAACTCACAGAAGCTCTGAGGGCTTTGATGTTCAGTGATGAATTTTATGCTTCATTTTTAAATGATGGCTTGTTTTTTTTTTTTTTTTTTTTTTTTTTTTTTTTTTTTTACTTTTCAAAAGAGTAATGCATGTACCCTACAATGCTGTATGAGTTTTCAGTGGAGGCCCGGGGAGAAAAGCTCCAGAGTTACAAATAAGTGAAAAATACAATTATTGCTAACAGCTACACATTACACTTTATATAATACAATGAGCAAACAGTAGTAGAACTAATTATTAATAAAGGCTAGCATAGTACCATACATATTTTAATCTAGTCTGCATGACAAAAAAATGGCTACGTTACAGAAACATGGAGAGGAGTGCCAGTGGATAAAAGGTGGGTAGTTAGGTCATGCATGGGCAGATCCAGGTTTTTCTAAGATGTGCTTTGAGTAGTGATTTGAAGTAGGAGTTTGTGGATGTATTGGTTATGCCAGAGGGGCGAGTGTTCCAGTATTTAGCTATTTTGTAAGAGTATAGGGCTTTGCCGGCAGTATTGTTGGCAGTGGTGATGTTAAGGAGAGGATTATTAGAAGCTCTAAGAGAACAGTTGGAAGAGTAGTGGGTTAGTAGATGTTTTAGTGATGGAGTTTTGTTTGGGTTGTTTAGGATACTAAAAGCACATGTAAGCTGTTGGTAGTTAAGTAATTGTGGGAATTCGAGCCATTGAAGGTCAGTAAGTACTTTGCAGTGGTGGGTTTTGAAAGGGGAGTTGATTGCAAATTTAGCAATTCTGTTGTAACATCCCTGAAATTTGTCAAGGTCTGTTTTTCTAATATGGGTAAATATGGGTGCAGCATACAGTAGTGTGGATAAGAGATGAGTCTGGGCTAGGGTGATTCTTGCTTTGTCAGTGAGAAAATTCTTGTGTCTATAAAGAGTACCCATTTTTTGTGGACCTTCTGGATAGTTTGAGCTATGTGAATATCGAAGTACAGATTTTTATCAATTTCAACTCCTAGGAGTTTTGTATGCATGGTAGGAGAGATGACTGTGCCGTTTCTAGATGTAATTGAGAAGGATAGGGAAGTGGATCTGGATTTATTGGGGGCAAACAAGAGAAGTTTTGTTTTATTAGGGTTGAGAATCAATTGGATGTCAGCGATCCAGCCTTCTACAGAAGAGAAGGAGTCTTGGGCCAGATAAGAGATGGGGCTGCACAGATAAGTGTTGAGTCATCGGCATATTGTATTAATGTGGCTTGTTTGGAGGAGGTATGTAGGTTATTTGTAAAAATAGAGAACAATAGCTGGCCAAGTATTGACCCCTGAGGTACACCTATAGAGGTAGGAAAAACGAGTGATAGCTCAGCTTGCCATTGGACAGCTTGCTGTCTATCTGATAGATAGCTTTTGAACCAGGAGATGGTAGGGGAGTCAAAGGATAGGGCAGAGAGGGCATCAAGTAGTAGGGGATGTGAAACCATGTTGAACGCTTTAGAAAGGTCAAGGAAGATAGCAGATACAAAGTTATTATTATTTCTGTGCAGGTTAACTTCATTTATGAAAGACAGAAGAGCAGTAGTTGTGCTGTGATGAGGGTGGAAGCCATATTGAGTGAGGGAAAGAAGATTATGTGAGGTTAAGTGCTTGAGAACCTGGGAGTGGATACATTTCTCTAAGAGCTTGGATAAGGGAGAGAGAATGGCTATTGGCCAATAGTTGGAAAAGTCATATAAGATACCACCTTTATGTTGTTGTATGATGTAGGAGATTTTCCAGATTTGAGGAACATAGCCTTCTTTGATTGACCGGTTGATAAGGATTGAGATGGGGTACGATAAGTAGTCAGCTGCTATTTTCAAAAAGTTTTCAGGTATTTCATCGGCTGCAAGAGTTGTAGGTTTTAGTTTACAGATGAGCTTCTTAATTTTGCTAGTTGGAACAGGTGAGAGGGTAAAGGGGGGTAAGTCATTTAAGAGTTTTGCTGAGTTATTTGGAGCGCTATTTTTAGTAGTAATGGGTAAGTCATTGTGTTTGGTGAACTGGCTGGTTGAAGTGTGAATTGAGTTTATGAAGTGATGGTTTAGTTGGGTAGCGATATTGCTATTTTCATTATTGGGGGATTTAGGGGTGGGGTGGTAGTTTTACCTGGTCTTAGCAGTGAGTTTAAGGTGTTCCAGAATTTTGTGGGTTTTTTTTGAGTGTTTGTTTTGTAAACTGAGGACTTAGTTTTGTTTGTCTAGTTTTGTTTGTTTTTTGGCTTGGTTCCTAAGTTGTTTATAGTTCTGTTTACTTTGGTTGGAGTTGTCTTTTTTCCATTGTTTCCAAGCTGAGTCCCTAGATGTTAATAAGGCTCTTGCATCTCTGCTCAGCCATGGAGCATAGCTTGCTTTGACTCTAATTTTTCTGATTGGGGCAATTGCATTTAGAACTCTAGTGAATGTTTTGTCGAAATATTCTACTGCTTGGTCTAGGTCTAGAGTTTTTAGTGGCTCCCAGTTGCATTGTTTTAAAGTATAGTTTAGTTTCTCTGGGTTTAAGTTTTTGTTAGCCCTGACTTGTCTATAGACTATGGGCTTTGTGATATTGGCACGTTTCCTAAGGAGAAAAGTAGGGAGATGGTCGCTTAGTCCATCTGGTAGAAGTCCTGTGTGATAGTTACATTTGGGATAGTTTACTAATGTCCAGTCAATAATAGACTGTCTTTGGGATTTTTTGTCTATTCTTGTGTGATCTTGGATTAACTGGGCAAATCCACAGAGATTTATTGGAATGGAGGGGTTAGTTAAGTTACATGCTATCCAGTCAGTGTTTAGATCTCCTAGTACAATTGTTTTGTGTGGAAGGTTTTGACTGAGCCACTGAAGAATTTCCTCTATAGTATGGGAGTTATTTCCAGGAGGGAAATAGCTATGCAGAATGTTAATTTGTTTTTCATTGTTCAAAGATAGAGTGGCACCTATGATTTCTGCATTCTGAAATATGGGTATGGAGGTTTGAAGTGGGTGGAGGTTAAGTGAATTTTTAAAGGAAATGGCAACTCCACCTCCTTTCTTGCCTGTTCTGTCTAACCTTAGAATATTGTATCCTGATGGGAGAATTTCATTGTTTGAGATAGAGGGTTTGAGTTAGGTTTCTGAGGTAGTGAGAATATCTGGGGAATGTTGAGAAATTAATGCATGTAGGTCAGGGAGTTTGAAATACTTCTGGCATTGATATTTATGATCAGTAGGTCGGATTGAGTTTTATTTTTTAGGGTAGTGGAACAGGGTCCTGGGTTTGGGTGAATGTCTCCTGATATAAGGAGTATTGTGCTAAGAATTATTATATGTTTAATTGTGAGTGCTATACTTGTGAAAACTTTAAAAGGAGTTTTCTTATAGTAAAGATTTGGAAGGTGGGTCTTATTAGTATATAGTATTATCTTGTCGTTAAATAATGTTGGACAGATAGCAAAGTTGGTATATGTGTTAATAGGTGTTAAAGTATGTGTTGTATGATAGGTGGTATTATCTATGGGGTTGAATGTGTGAATGGATGTAATGTAGGTTAAGGAAGAGAGTGATAGTAGGAGGAAAGTTACTAGAAGAAACATGTTAGGGTATAGCGGGAAAAAGATGGTGTAAGGCCTTAGGATTGAGAGCAGGTTGTAAGGTATGGTAGTAGTGAGAGGAGTACAAAAGTAGGTGAAATTTCCTGGGGGTGTGGCCAGTAGTAGTAATTGGTGGAGCCACAGGAGCGGCCTTAGGTCAGCTGGTGCCCTAGGCAAAAGGGCTCCATGGCACCCCCCCCCCCCACACTACCCAGTGCCGCCATCTTGGTCTACCTACTCAAATAAATACTGGAAAAGTGCCCCTGCTAGAGCAGCACCCTAGGCAGCTGCCTAGTTGGCCTATGCCTAAGGCCAGCTATGGGTGGAGGGAGGTTATAAGGTGACAAGGAGTACAAATATATTTGGATGAGAGGCAAAATCAACACTGTAATAGCCCCTACAATATAATTATAAAAGTGCAATGATTGTGCATATCAAACTACACACATATATTCACTATCTCCCTTAGAGCCAATATGTACAAAGTAATCCCAGGCCTATTGTATGCCTATTATCAAAATAAATGTAATGAAGTGGATACATTCTGCTTCTGTCAGACCACAAATAATAGACATATATCCTGTGCAACTCTGATGTGTTTGTTAGGAAGTGAAAGATATTATGTTCAACTTGTTGCTTTTAAATACACTGCCCTACTACTGCCTTGCCAGATCAGTGACTGCTGTTTAATGATGATCAAACAGCAGTAGTGGCAAGTCACTTTTGTCCACAGATGGGCTCTATACCCATAAAGAACAACTATTTTACTGACTGTGTACACATCAGATATCTGACTGTGGTAGTAATAATAATAATAATAATAATAATAATAATAATCTGCTTCAAGTTTATTTCAAAGAGATGCATTGTAATCACACTAAAGTATTCATCTTATTTAAATTGCAAGTAAATGAAATCTGAAATTCAAAGGACTCACAGCTGTCATTATTTAGTGATTGTCATCCTCAATGATTTTACCAGAGAGAAACAGACACACACACACACACACACACACACACACACACACACACACACACACACACACACACACACACACACACTCACACGCACACACACACATGCACACATACATTTTGTGAGGAACAGTCTAAACATGAATAAAAATCAGGGACATTCTGAGACGCTAGGCAGTCGGGCATAATTTATATCATACTTTTGCTCAAGAATTCAAGACAAAACTAAAAATAATGTAAAAGTAGGCAAAGGCCTGAAATCAGGGACTTTTAAAAAGTATTCTTATTATAATTAGTTAAAATACTTATTTAAAAAATAATAAAATATTAGAATAATTAAAAAATAAATATAATTAAAAATTATAGAACAGAATGTTTTGCATCAACATGCATTTTCAGAACAATAACAGGTATGAAACTATAATGTCTTGAATTAATGAAAATGAGGAAAATATCAAAAATATGAGGCAGAATCATGGACATTCTTAAAGATCAGAGGCAGTTGAAAGGTGTGCTTCACACAAATATATGTCAGTCCAAGTCATTTAGCCACATAGTCTGTCAATGTCTTAGCTGCAGAAGCAGAGAAGACCAGAAAATATTTGAAGGACAAAGGCTCAACATCTGAGAACATTTTTAAATAGTACTACAGGTTGTGAAGACTGGTAGAGAAGGGTGAAGGCTGCCAGTCTAGCCAGATAGAATTTTGCAGATAATTCTGTCATTTGTAAATATGAATGCAAACTACAGGCTTGTTGTCTTAAATGTAATGAAATACTGTCACATGTGGAACTGGAAATAAATGTGACAGCAGTGCACTCTAATGACCAAAGTAAAGCATGTGATGATCTTTTGAAGTAGGCAGTGGTGCCAAAAAGTCTAGATGAAGAAATTCTTTCTATTGTTGTAACCAAGAGTTAAATTGCTAGATTTAATCATGCAAATGTATTTTTATTGCTCTGTTCCTGACCAGCTGCAAGATAACAAAAGGGAGATGTTAAGAATGTAAATGCAGTTAATGTGTAGCCTGGGAACTCCAGGAAATTGAAAAAGGATGATGTAATGCTTATCAGAACTGCAATAACAATTTAAACAGAGAGAATCAGAAGGCATTAAGCATTTTTGTCTTGATCATCTAATTCACAGCACTGCCTCTTGCTGACATGTAAGTTATCTTAGACTTGTGTTTTTTTAGGGATAGCTAGAATCTAGAAAGATTAGACTAAGTGTTTTTCTGTTATGTCAGAACTTTATTACTGAATTATTTCAAGTATTTCTGTGTGATCTCTGAACTCTTGACTAGCACTGACGGTATACTAGAAAGTATTGTCTTGTGGTTTTAATTATTTATTATTAAATATTTTAAAACTTTTTAACTTTGGCTGGTTTGTGTAGCGATAAGTTAAGCTCTAAGAGTACATTGCATGCTTATATTGATCCTGTACCAAGTCACTCTAATAAGCCTTGACTGTTTAGTCACAACAACAAACTGGATAATAATATTGCAGAGTAATAATTGGACACCCTTTTAAGGGCCTTTGAGTAGCTGATAAGTATTAGTGGGTGGTGGCAAGTGGAACTATTGTATAGTCTGGGTAAAAAAGGCACATCTGGAGAACCTGTGCCATCCTTCCCCAGAAGTGTCTGTGTGGTTGTATAAACTTTTATCTGAAAGTGTGTGTGTGTCAGCTACTTGGGCAGGGACACGAAGCACTGGTTGGACAGAGAGGGTGCTGGAGATTTTAGCTTGCCCAGTTAGGCTGAGATCTAGACCCTATAACTGTGCCAGTGGAGAGTCTTAGACCTGAAGAGCAAGGGAGTGACCAGCCCCGGACTTAATGTGATCTCTGTGTGCTCTTAAGGGAAATTGCACTTTACTGTGAGTATTTGTTATCCTTTCCTCATATATGAGATGCCCTCTCTGGTGTTAGTGGTAAGGACTGAGGAACCTTGATTGCTGGGCCAGGGCACGGGCATCACATTTGTGGTGGCAGTGGTTGGGATATCCTCACATTTGTGTTTGGCAGCGGTGGGATATCCACATCACATATTAATTAGTTGGCAAATACTAATTGGCTTGTAGTGGTGTGGGTAGAGTGAATCCTGTAGCTTGTGTACAGTGAGCTTTGAAGGTGTTTTGTGCTCTAAAACAGCCAAGCAGTAAATACTCATAGTTCAGATCACAATTGTTTTATTTCTTTTGTTAGCTTAGTTAGTCAGGGTGAACATGCAGCACATCAGCAGAAGAGTATGAAAAGCTGACAAGGAGCCAGCTGGCAGAGATGTGCCAGGCTGGGGGACTGGTGCATGGAAACCTGACTAAGGCAGACCTGATTGCAGCCTTGGTTACAGCTGCATCAGAAAACAGCAACCAGGAGGACAATCGGACTGGCAGTGGAGATATAATTATCTCAGAGGATGGACAGCTCAGACTTTCTGCAGTGGACTTAAAAATCCAGCTGGACCTAAAGAGACTTGAGTTGGAGGCTAGGCATGTGGAATTAGAAGCAAACGAGAGACTGCAATGCTTGCAGGCTGAGGAGAATGAGAAACTGTTATGTCTGCAAGCTGAGGAACAAGAGAGGCAGAAGCAGCATGAGAAGGAGATGCTGACTCTTCATCAAAGTCATAGAGGTAATGGGGAAGGGAGTAACTGGACCCCAAAAGCACAAAAGGTCAGTAAATTTCTTCCGCAGTTTTAAGAGGGGGATAATTTTGATAGTTTCATTCATATGTTTGAGAGGGCATGTAAACAGTATGAAGCTGACCAAGGGCTCTGGGTATGGTTCCTGACCCCCTTACTCTATGGTAAAACTGTAAATGTTTTATCTAAAATGTCTGATGTTGCATGCTTTGATTATACTGCTGTAAAACATTGTCTGTTAGAATTGTTTAAGCTAACACCTGAAATGTATAGGAAAATGTTTCATGAGCATAGATGCAAGGCAGATGAAAGTGTGTGTGAATATGTTGCTGAATTATTGAGCACTTATTTCTATAGGTGGGTGAGTGAATGTTAGGTCACCACTTTTGAAGGGCTGGCAGACCTTTTGGTGAGGGAACAATCCCTTAGCACTTTGCCTGGGATATGAGGATCTGGTTAGCTGATAGACAATGAGCTACTTCAGATGAGTTGGGGAAGAAGGGAGACCTATACCTGGCAAGCAGGGCAGCTCTGCACAGGAAGGGGACCCCCAGTACTGCTCATGGGTCTAAAGGAACCCATGGTAGGCAGCACAGACTGCCACAACAGAATCTGCCAGTAGCAAGGGAAGCCACTAGTCCAGGTACACATCCAGGAGCTAGGGTTAAATGTTTTGAATGCAACCAGTGGGGCCATGTGGCATACATGTGTCCATGGAGGACAAGGTGGGGAACAAAAGGTGAGGGAGCCAGTAAGTGGGAAAGACAAAATGCCAACTGCAGGTTGCCTTGAGACAACAGGGGTACCAAACTACCATCCTGCAGATGTCCTGATAGGGAAGGATTTGGATGAGGCACTACCATGTGCTTATGCAGTTACACGCAGTCAGGCTAGGAGACAAGCATATGGGTCTGGTAGCCTGGGGGAGACCCAGACAGACTGCATACTTCCAGCCAGGACTGGTGAGGTGGTTACTTCAGGGAGGGAGCTACCCTGTAGCAGTGAGACTGAAGGTGAGCCACAGCTGCTTGGTGGTACTGATGGTCCCTTAGACAGATTGACTGCAAAGGTAGAGGTGAGTGGTATTACCCAGGCTGACGGTGAGGAGCCACTGTCAGAGGATGCCAGATTTCCTGTGGAAGGGGAGCTGGGTAGGGTTACAAGGAGAGAGTTGAGGCAGGCTCAGGTCTCAGACCCTACATTGCAAGGCCTGAGGCAAGTAGCTAGGGAGGCACCTCATTCTCAAGGAAAGGGGGGAATATGTATACTGGGACAAAGGGTTACTACACAGAGAGTGGACCCCTGAAGGAGGGCTAGAAGGTGAGAGAGTACAGCAGTTGGTAGTGCCTAGAGCTTACCATCTGGTGCTTCTAGCCATAGCCCATGATATTCCCTTTGCAGGTCATATGGGCATAAAACATGCAAAGAGGCATATTATGCAGAACTTCTATTGGCTTGGAATTTCCAGATATGTAACAGGGTACTGCAGGACCTGTGAGCAGTGCCAAAAAGTAGGCAAGGCAGGAGATAAGGTGAAAGCTCCTTTGATGCCTTTGCATGTGATTGAGGAGCCATTTCAGAGGGTAGCTATGGATATTGTAGGTCCTCTGAGTACCTTAAGTTCCACAGGGAAAAAGTATATCCTAGTGGTAGTGGATTATGCTACAAGATACCCTGAGTCAGTGGCTTTGTCCTCCATTGAGGCAGAGAATGTGGCAAATGCTTTGGCAGAGATTTTCAGCAGGGTAGGTTTCCCAAAAGAAATACTGACTGACAGAGGTGCCAATTTCATGTCAGACCTGCTGGCTTGTCTGTGGAAGTCCTGTGGGATGAATCACAAGATGACCACCCCCTACCATCCCCAGACTAATGGTCTTGTTGAGAGGTTAAACTCTACAATCAATTCCATACTATGGGCATTTGCAGATCAGTTTAAGAGGGAGTGGGACAAATATTTGCCCCATCTGTTGTTTGCTAACAGAGATGTTCCTTTGAGGTGTTGTATGGGCATAGGGTGAGGGGACCTCTAGATTTATTTCAAGATGAGTGGGATGGTGAGTGCAAGTCTCACAAGGTGTCTGTTGTGGCATATGTCCTAAAACCTCAGGATAAGGCTCAGGAAACTCATGGGCTTGGCCCAGGAGAACCTGGTAGAAGCTCAACAATATGACAGGAATGCTCAAGCTAGAGAGTATGCTGTGGGTCATCAGGTAAAGGTTCTCATTCTTGTCAGACACAACAAGCTGCAAGCAGCTTGGGAGGGTCCCTACAAGGTGGTAAAAAAGGTAAGTGATGTTAACTAAATGGTGGAACTGCCAGGCAGAAGGCAGGGGCACAAATTGTACCATGTTAACATGATGAAACCTTACCATGATAGGGAGGCCATTGCGCTGAGCATTTGCAGTGGATTGTAAGAGAAGTCTGAGGGATATCTGGGGTCTGCTCTCCTCAGTGAGGCTCGAGCTGACACCTCAGTGGAAGGGGTAGCAATGTCCCAGCAGCTATCTCCTACTCAGGTTTGAGAAATCCGAGCAGTGTTGCAGGAATTTGGGGACATATTCACTGGGAAACCAGGGTGCACCCATCTGGTACAACACCAGGTGGATACAGGACCCCAAAGGCCTATTAGGCAGGCCCCTTATAGGGTGCTTTAGAGAGTCAGACAGACCCTGAGGGAGGAGTTACAGGAGATGTTGGATCTAGGGGTGATTCAAGAGTCCAACATTTCCTGGACCTCCCCAGTGGTGCTGGTGCCAAAGAAGGATGGCAGCACCAAGTTCTGTGTGGACTACAGGAAATTAAATAGTCACACAGAGTCAGATGCTTACCCCATGCCTAGGACAGATGAGGCTCTAGAGCTGCTGTGTGGGGCTAAGTATCTTACAACCATTGATCTTACCAAGGGTTACGGGCAGTGCCCTTGACTCCCAGTGCTAGAGAGAGGTCAGCCTTTGTGACTCCTTTTGGCTTGTATGAGTTCACAAAGATGCCCTTTGGGTGAAGAATGCCCCAGCAACTTTCCAGAGGCTGGTAGATCATATCCTAATAGGAGCCAGAGGGTTTGCCCTTCCTTACCTAGATGATATTGCCATCTAAATCCATTCCTGGCCAGAACACCTTCAGCATGTCAGGGAGGTGCTGGGCAGACTACAGAGGGCAGGGTTGACCATTAAGCCGAGCAAATGTCAGGTGGGTATGGCAGAGGTATCCTACCTAGTACATAGAGTGGGGAGTGGTAAGATAAGGCCAGAACCTGCCAAAGTGGAAGCCATTCAGGCATGGCCTACACCTGTTACTAAAAAGAAGGTGAGGGAATTTTTAGGGACAGCAGGGTACTACAGAAAGTTCGTCTCCAGTTATAGTACCATAGCTGCTCCCCTCGCAGACCTAACAAGGAAGAACAGGCCAGATAAGGTAGTGTGGACCCCAGCATGTGCGCGGGCATTCCAGAAGCTTAAAGAAGCTTTGGGAGGACCCTCTGTGTTAGCCAGTCCAGATTACAACAAATAATTTGTTATGCAGGTGGATGCTTCAAACCATGGGGTGGGGGATGTACTTAACCAGATTTCTTCAGAGGGGGAAGAGCACCCAGTGGTTTATCTCAGTCATAGGCTCCAATCCAGGGAGGAATGCTATGCAGCTGTGGAAAAGAAATGTCTAGTCATAGTGTGGGCACTGCAAAAACTTCAGCCTTATCTGTATGGAAGGAAATTCACTGTTATGACACATCACAACCCCCTAATATGGTTAAACAGAGCCAGACAGCAAAATGCCAAGTTGCTAAGATGGAGCCTAGGGTTGCAAGCATATGATATGTCAGTGCAGCACCACAGTGGGGTTAGCAATGCCAATGCAGATGGGCTCTCAAGACAGGGAATTGGGTGAGGTACACTTAGATAGACCTAACCCTCTCAAGCGGTGTTTCTCAAGGATCACTTGAAAAACTTGCTTGAGTTCTCCGCGGGTGGAGGAGAAATGTGAAGACTGATAGAGAAGGGTGAAGGCTGCCAGCCTAGCCAGATAGAATTTTGCAGATAATGCTGTAATTTGTAAATATGAATGCAAACTACAGGCTTGTTAAGAAATACTGTTACATGTGGAACTGGAAATAAATGTGACAGCAGTGCATTCTACTGACCAAAGTAAAGCATGTGGTGACCCTTTGAAGTATGCAGTGGAGCTGAAAAGTCTAGATGAATAAATTATTTCTATTCTTTTAACCAAGAGTTAAATTGCTAGATTTAAACATGCAAATGTATTTTTATTGCTCTGTTCCTGAGCAGATGCAAGATAACAAAAGGGAGATGTTAAAAATGTAAATGCAGTTAATGTGTAGTCTGGGAACTCCAGGAAAGTGAAAAAGGATGATGAAATGTTTATCAGAGCTGCAATAGCGATTTAAACAGAGAGAATCAGAAGGCATTAAGCATTTTTGTCTTGATCATACAACTCACAGCACTGCCTCTTGCTCACATGTAAGTTATCTTAGACTTGTGTTTTCTTTTAGGGATAGCTAGAATCTAGAAAGATTAGACTAAGTGTTTTTCTGTTATGTCAGAACTGTACTACTGAATTATTTTAAGTATTTTTGTGTGATCTCTGAACTCTTGACTAGCACTGACTGTGTAGTAGAAAGTATTGTCTTGTGGTTATAATTATTTATTATTAAATATTTTAAAACCTCTTTAACTGTGGCTGGTTTGTGTAGAGATAAGTTAAGCTCTAAGAGTACATTGCATGCTTATATTGATCCTGCACCAAGTCACTCTAATAAGTGTTGACTGTTTAGTCACAACTAACAATTGGATAATAATATTGCAGAGTAATAATTGGACACCCTTTTAAGGGCCTTTGAGTAGCTGATAAGTATTAGTGGGTGGTGGCAAGTGGAACTACCATATAGTCTGGGTAAAAGGGGCACAGCTGGAGAACCTGTGCCAGCCTTCCCCAGAAGTGTCTGTGTAGTTGTATAAACTATTATCTCAAAGTGTGTGTGTGTGTCAGCTACTTGGGCAGAAACACAAAGCACTGGTTGGACAAAGAGGGTGCTGGAGATTTTAGCTTGCCCAGCTAGGCTAAGATCTGCACCCTATAGCTGTGCCAGTGGGGAGTCTTATTGGGGACCTGGAGAGCAAGTGAGCGACCAGCCCCGGACTGACTGTGATCTCTGTGTGCTCTTAAGGAAAATTGCACTTTACTGTGTGTATTTGTTATCCTTTCCTCATATATGAGATGCCCTCTCTGGTGTTAGTGGTGAGGATTGAGGCTCCTTGATTGCTTGGCCAGGGCACATGCGTCAAACAGGTCATTTAGAAAATTAATAGAGCAACAGGTGTTGATCAAAATGCATTTCCTGAATAATAAGAAGCATAAAATGCTAATATCTGGCATTATTAATAAACTGTAATCCTCAGTGATTTGCCAGAAAAATCAAACCTCTGTGGGACAGGGCAAAACAACTGAGACAAAAATCTGGGATAGTCATCCACTGCCTATAATATCTGGTTGTTTGCTACCAAAAAAGTGAAGTTACTTGTACTATCCAGACCATCTTTTTCTCACTGCTTTTTAGTTCTCAGGCAACCACAACATCTGGCTTCTAGGTTCAATCCATATACGATCTACACAATGAAATCTGATTTGTTCCATAGACGATTGGTGGAACCCTATACAATAAAACTTGATTTGTTCTGCAGATCATAGGTGGGACTAAGCCAAATGCATACCACATTCTAAAGATGGGCACTGTGGTAGCAGCATCTTTTTATTTTTATTTTTGTGTTAGGAAATAAATAAGCAAATATAAGTAACCCAGAGAAGTGCCCCTGTCTAAATGGTGCCTGAGGCAGATGCCTACTTTTCCTATAAGCAAGGCCTGTTGGCTTGCAGATTGTATTTGTGTTCTTTAATCCAACATATCTTCATTAAGCTGGTGCAAAGTATTGCTAAAGCACAATTCCTTAACTGTATGAGGTATCTTTTTTTACTGCCGATTCCTTATTATTTGCTGTAAGGCCACTGCTTTTGGATCTGACAGTTTGTAATCAGATTTATGTACTCTTTAGTTGTTTATTCTTATGTATATTGTGATCCAACAGATGTTAACATATAGAATTTTTTGTGTTGTCTTTCTCCTTCTCTAACTATCTTTGAACTTATAAGGCAGTACTTCTCATGTTTATCTCTCATTCTAGAATAGTGGCTTGGATTGCAGATGGCTTCTAGTGGTTTACACTGTATAATTGATTTGAATTTTGTTTTGAATAAGAAGAGAAGGATGTGATCTGTTATATTCTGCCATTCCTGAATCATGGTTTGGATTTTGAATTGCTACAGATGTCTTCTACTTGTTTATACTTTATGATTAACTTGAATTATGTTTTAAATAAGTACAGAAGGAAGTGCTTACACTTCAAGAATATGTCAGAAGTTTATGCTCCATCTGTGAACATGTTTCTCATTTCTTTGAATGATCTACTGGCATAAATATATATATTTTCTGTTAATCTAGCATGAAGACCAACTGAGCTTCATCTTCTTGTCTTCCTCTCTGGGTCAATGTGTACCATTACATATTTAGAAGCCGAACAGCTAATTAGGTTTTATAATGCTTCATCATGTTTCTCTGATCAGATCTGTTCTACATCTTTTATTGAATTGTCTTAATGTTTTTTATGATACATATGATATGAAGGTCTTTAATTGATCTGGCACTGTTATTTGTAATTCCTATCAAGCTTCCTATACTTTTAGGGACTTTTGGTATTGTTGGATTAAGTACTTTACATGTCTTGGAAGAATTGAAAACATGAAATCATTCTGCAACCTATCTCTGTTAATGTCACATTTTTCCTAATTTAATGATAGTCCACTTATTCTTAGCATTTCTAATAACTGTGTTAGTGATCTGTTGTGCTTTGTCATAAATATTATATATTTTTATTCTGTATTAAAGCCAAGCTCAGTATTTAACTGGTCCTTTGTTTCTTACTTTACTGCAAATTAATTTTGTTATATAATTCTATATAATGTCCATTTGTTCTTTCGGAGGTTTATCTGACTCTGTGTCTGGTTATACCATGTTTTAGAGTTCTTCTAACACTTGTGGACTGTTATGCTGGAATATTTCTGTAGTAAAATGGACCCTACATATCAGCCTCCTGTATATTCTGAAACCTACAACTGTAAAAGTAGTGATAGTCCTGATGTTGGGCTGTTACTCTGGTGAGTAGTATCTTATCATAGGATGATAGAGTCATGACATCATAGATGTTGACTAGGCCAAAGGCCTCAGGGCTCTTACAAGCCTAGCCAAGTTCAACCCATGTTCCCAAGGGTGTTTGGTTTAAGTTGACACTAAAATTGGCATTTGTTGCCCCTGTCCAAGTGGGACACAGGTGGAACCCCCGGGTGAATTTCCGGTTACCCATCTACTCATCCAAATTATGCTTAAATAGAGCCAATGAGGGGCTTTGTTTAACATGAATAGGAAGCTTGTTCCAAAGGTTGGGCAACCAGTTTGAGACAAATCTGTCTCTCCAGCAAGTTCTGTTGATGTCACATACCAGGTTAAGGTCCTTTTAGTAAATGATCCATGTGCCATTTGACTTGCAAATGTGCAGCATTTCCATTAAAGTTGGGTCAGGGATTGCTCTATATGCAAGGCACAGACCACGTCTGAGCAGTCTGTATGACACAAAGTAAAGTGACAGTACTTTCAGTCTGTCCGCTTAAGAAATATGTTGAAGACCTTGAATTTTATTTGTAAGGAACCTTTGTGGTCTCTCCAATGGCTGCAGGTGTTTGGAAAGGAACATACCAAAGGTGCTCTATTATTGGTCAGATAAGGGAAGAATACAAGGGGTTTATAACTTATTTTTTTTCTGGAGGCAATGCCCTTACTTATGAGATGAGCAATATAAAATGCCCTTCTTACCACTGTGGCAACATGCTGATCGAAGTTAAGGTTGCTGTCGACCTGTGTGCCCAGATCTCTCACCACTGACTGTGTGCTTAGGGTATTGCTATTGATGTGGTAGTTTGCAGGAACATCACCCTTGCTGCAGGGGATGATAATGCAATTTTTTTTCATTAAGTTTAAGACCATGACTTTGGCACCAGTCATTAGTTTGTGTAAGACTTTCTTGCAGGATGTTGACATCGCTAGGGGTTTCAGTGATTGTTCCCAGTTTGCAATCATCAGCAAACTTTATCAGCCACAGTCCTATAGTTTCAGCCTGTACTTCAGGGAAGTAGATTCCAAACAGTAGGGGTCCCAGAACCGATCCCTGTGGAACACCACTGGTTATGGGTATGTTGGAGGAGGTGGGGTCCCCTATTTTGACCGTATGAATTTTATCAGTGAGCCAGTTTGCAACCCACCTGACAATATATGGGTTGATACCCAGCTGGTTGAGTTTATCAATGATGCCTGAGTGGGGTATTGTATCAAAGGCCTTGGCTAAGGTTAGGTAGTCTCTATGCACATATTTGCCCTTGTCTAGGGGTATGGTGACTGTCTCAAAGACGTCCGCTAAGTTTAACAGGCATGATGTCCCCGTGACAAAGCCAAACTGGGTGGGATCAAGCATTTGGAGATTTCCTATATCTTTCTTAATAAGGTCCATAATGATTTATTTCATGGCCTTGCAGATAAGGCTGGTCAGGCTAATGAGTCTATAGTTCCCTGTTTCCATGGATGCACCCCCTTTGTGCAAAGGGATGATGTTAGCTGTTTTCCATTTCTCTGGGATGAAGCCAGTGCTTAAGCTGTGATTGAAAAGTGTGCTCAATGGTGATGCTAATTCCTAATTTAATCCATGTAGAACACAGCCTGGGATGTTGTCTGGTCCTATAGAAGCTGTGTTTTTGGCCTTGGAGAGGATGTTTAAGTCCTGCTCCTCAGAGACACCAGGTGAGGTATAGGTGTTAGGGATGCTTTGAGGTATATTTGGTGGGAACAGGGGAGTGAAGTTTTCACTGAACCTGTCAGCCAGCAGGTTTGCTATATCCACAGGTTCTGTATATGTAGTAGCATTAACTATGAGTTCAGCACAAATCTGGACATTACCTTTGAGTTTACGGATGTAATTAAAGAATGGCTTGTGGTTATCCTTAGTTAGGGAAGCTAATTTGGATTTGTAGTTAGCTTTGGAGTCTTATTTGCTTGTTTAAGTTAAGGAGGAATTGTTTCTAGTTTTGAAACTGTTCCTTCCTACTCTTAGACAGCAATTTATTTCTCCTATTGTATAGCCTATTAATGGCAGTTGTCCACCAGGCAGGTTTGTTTTTCCTTGAAGATCTTGGTTTAGTTCTATCTAGTATGGCAGAGTCAATACGGTTGTACAAGTGCTTGTATAAAGCATTAAAGTATAACTCAACATAGGTGTCAGTTCCATCAGTGGGGGAGGGGCTATGAAGCTATTTATGTTGTAATTGGCCTTGGAGAAGTTTTTAGTCTAGTTGTTGCTAAAGGGGGGGTCTTGTGCTGTAGTTACTTCTACTGAGACTGATTTGTGGTCAGATCACACCACAGTTAGTAGTATTTGTTTGCTTTCTAATTTTAAGTTATCCTTCAATATTCCAGTTGTCCTTTCAAATTTACATCAGATGTTATCAGTACTTTCCACTTTAGCTTTCCTGATAAGTAACAGAATTATTCTGGCTTGGTTTTCTCATCTATAATACTGAAACTATAAGCTGTAGACATTGTTTTAATATGCATATCATGTCTGTGTATTCCTGTTTATTATTTCTGAATTTGATTAGTTCATTTTTTTAATTTTGGGTTAAAAAATCATTTTATTTTGGTTTAATAGCATTGCATTTTATCTACAGAGCTTGACATCTCCCCAAGGTACAAGCAATATTAAATTCACTGAAACAGAATGCTCTCACTGTTAACACCATTAGGTGCGAGGTACAGCTCACTGGGGTAAGATATCTTGAGTATGTAATCAGGAGAGGACTGATAAAACCACAGAAAGGGAAGGTACCAGCTATCAGGGATGGCCCATATCATCATCGCATTTATCATCATCATGATCCCCCTTTTTCCCATTCTCTACATGAGGTTGGGGTGTTATGTTAACTGCTTGAGTCAGTGCCACTGTCCTACCTTCTTCAACTGTCATGCCTGACTGTCACTGGTCTTCTCTCACACAATCCATCCACCTCTTTGCTGGGCACCCTTGTTTCTTCTTGCTTTCTTCCTGGCTGTCCCAAATCTTCTTCAGCAGATTGTATTCTACTTTTTTGTACATGTGCCTGAACAAATGTAATCTTCCTTGTTTGACCTTCCCTGTAACTGGAGCTACTTTGGCTTCTGTTCTGATATCCTCCTTTCTTCAACTCTCCCACAGTATCCATCCAACCACCCATCTCAGGCACTTCATGTCCATCACTTCTAGCTTCCTCAACTGCTCTACCTTTACTGCTCAGGTTTCTGTACCATACTGTAGTACTGATCACACCACTGGTTTGTATACCGTATCTCAGACCAAAAACTTCATTCTTCAGATGAGACATTAAACCAAGGTCCCATCTTCATGAGTTGGTCATAACTCAGGTGGATGTGAAAGATTCAATCGCATTTATCAAAAAGAGTAGTGGGTCCACGTTAGTTTATATATTTACATATTTGTATAGAATTTTTTTCAGAAAAAGGTATATTGCAATACAGTATTTAGGGTCAATCTCCACACCCTTTTAACCATATCCAATATTTAATTTCCTTTTTAATCTCATGTATGTCCCAACTTTTATTGTACAATAATTCCACACATTTCATTTTCCAAGTATGTCATATATATGCAAAATAATCATTTTTACCTATATCATAGCAATCGCTATTTATCCATAATCCATACAATAGAATGGGTCTATATCAGATCATCGAAACGGCACATTATCGAATGCCGTAAAGACGAACTGCAAAACCCGAACCCTAACAATATCGAAACCTCAAAACAGCAAATTTTTTCCCAGGGAAAAAATTTGCTGTTCCAAGTAACATGCACACACCACAAGCACACTAAAAATCAGCAATCCACACACATACATTTAAAAGTTACATCTAACCTTACACTACACTGCACATACACTACTATCTATCCACTTACCTTAACCCAGACCCTAACCCTAAGGTCCGTCACTATCGCACACTCACCTCGCCCGCGCCCTAACCCTAACTCACTTAACCCGTCCCTAACCCCAAATTCTCACTATCGCACACTCACCTTACCCGCGCCCTAACCCTAACTCACTTAACCCGCCTCTAACCCCAAATTCTGTCACAATCGCACACTTACCTGACCGGCACCTTAACCCTAACTCACCCAACCCGCGCCCTAACCCGAACGTCCGCACAGTCACACACTTACCTTAACCCAACCCGTAACTTTCCACCGCATCGCTGAAAACAGCCAAGCCTCAACAACGGCCAACTGAATTCTTTCCCTAGGAAACATGTATATATATATATATATATATATATATATATATATGTATATATGTATGTATATATATATATATATATATATATATATATATATGGGTTCACTTCAATTCACTGAACTTTCAATTCACTGACTTTCATTTCACTGACACCATTTCACTGAAATTCATTTCACTGAAACTTCATTTCACTGAAACTTCATTTCACTGACAACTATTATTAGCAATAAAATGGAATATTCCCCCTTTCCCACTGTAGTGCGACCCTGGAGTTAGAATATATAGTTAGGGGGGGCAGAGCCCCCCACATCGGGGTGGGGCAGCCCCACTCATTTCATATGTTATTCTTACATTTTGATATAATATTGCTTAGTAAAAAAGTGTGGGCTGCGCCCACCACAATGTGGGGCTCTGCCCACACCCCCGAACTATATATTCTAACTCCAGGGTCGCACTACAGTGGGGAAGGGGGCATATTCCATTTACTTTGTAATAATAGTTGTCAGTGAAATGAACTTTCAGTGAAATGAAGTTTCAGTGAAATGAATTTCAGTGAAATGGTGTCATTGAAATGAAAGTCAGTGAATTGAAAGTTCAGTGAATTGAAGTGAACCCATATATATATATATATATGGTTCTACCTCACATAAACGAAACACCACAACACCGACAACGCAATCACCGACACCACATAACCGACAGTACAAAAACACGAAATCCCACATGCCCGACAACGAAATAACCGACGGTACACAAACACGAAACCTCATACACTTCACACACCACAATCAACAACCAAAACACATTCCCCGTCCAGAAACCACATACACAACACAAGCACACCAAAATCCATACAAACCCACACTAAACCTCACATACACAACTACCTACAACCCTAACCCAAACCCTAACCCTAAGGTCCGTCACTACCAAGACACTTACCTGGCCCGCTCCTAACCCTAACTCACTTATCCTCTAACCCAAACACAATCACTACCGCACACTTACCTGACCCGCTCCTAACCCTAACTCACTTATCCCGCCCCTAACCCAAACACAATCACTACCGCACTTACCTGACCCGCTCCCTAACCCTAACTCACTTAACCCACCCCTATCCACACTTACCTTACTCGCACCCTAACATCCGTCACTACCGCATACTTACACAGCCTTTTCCCATGTCGGCATCCTCGGCCGGTGCTTTCATCCGTCAGGTCGGTCTTCTGCTTGTCGATCTTCTAGGTCCCGTCGCGTCGGTCTTCTGCGCTGTCGATCTTCTGGGGTCGCGATTTCTGTCGATGTTCCGCGTGTCGTTAAAGTGAGGTAGAACCATATATATATATATATATATATATATATATATATATATATATATATATATATATATATATATATATATATATATATATATATATATATATATATATATATATATATATATATATATATATATATATATATATATATATATATATATATATATATATATATATATATATATATATATATATATATATATATATATATATATATATATATATATATATATATATATATATATATATATATATATATATATATATATATGTATATATATATATATATATATATATATATATATATATATATATATATATATATATATATATATATATTCACTAGACAATCTCAAAATACTGAAATGTTGAATTTCAGTATTTCAAGACTGTATGGCTGAAATTCCACATATCCGAAAACTCACAACCGTGAAAACCACAATCGCGACCATACACACACACACACACACACACACACACACACACACACACCACCACACAAACACACTTACACCTACCTAACTACACTCCAACAAACAAAACAACACACACAAACACAACATAACATACAAACACACTCACCCTACCTATCAGCAGGGGGGCAAGCACCCCTGCACCCTCCATGTGGTGGGCTGCGCCCCCCACATCCCCCCTACTTATACATACTAACTCTGAGGTTGCACTAAACACACAAACACACAAAAATCACCGCTACATACACTCACACACACTAAAATCCCTACCCACTACCCTTACATAAACACTACTTACCTGAATCCCCAACTAAATCCACAAACCGCACCGCACTTCACGAACGCAACACCATGACAGCGGATTCAACATTTCCACATGTAACTGCACTTTCGACTATTCAGTCTTGAAATACTGAAATTCGACATTTCAGTATTCCGAGATTGTCTAGTGAACCCATGTGTGTGTGTGTGTGTGTGTGTGTGTGTGTGTGTGTGTGTGTGTGTGTGTGTGTGCGCGTGCTATACAAGTTATCACTGTGTGCACTTTATTGCTTGGTGAAATGGTGGTGTTTTCTGTCACTGGTTTAGTTTACCAAATTATGTAAAAATCAAAGTTCATTATATCAACCATTGCACAATTCAAAGGTTTTTGTTCATTTTTTGAGTTTTTGTGACTCTGCAGTTTAGTATATTTAATTTCCACAAGTGTTGGGGGGGTGAATCCCCCATGTAAAAAGCTCTTTCTTTGGTTTACTTTTCATAATCGCAAATGTAACCTATTTGTTTACATTTGCGAAAGCTTTTATTGAGATGATTTTAGTGGTGACCAATGGCGATCGCCAGTGAGTTAGCTTGAAACACAAAACATCAAACAAACTCACTGGTCATGTTTGATATATATATATATATATATATATATATATATATATATATATATATATGTATATGTATATATGTATATATGTGTGTGTGTGTGTGTGTGTGAAAAATCTTAAAAGTTCAAAATACTGAAAACTCAAAAAACTGAATCTCATAATATTGAAAACACACAGGATGCCAACACTTACTATATTTCAGTACAAGTACCTACAGAAACAAATAAAAGACAAACCATATTATTCTTCTCCAACTGTAAGTAGGGGGGCAAGCCCCCCTGCACCACCCATGTGGGGGGCTGTGCCCCTCACACCCCCTTCTACTTACACGTATCAACTCCAAGATCGCACTCCACTACACTAAGATGAATTATGTTGTAGTATAGCAAATTAGAAGGGAACATGACTAAGGTTACAACAGGCAGTCATGAAGCATGTAATGGTATGTTTGCCATTTTGCTCTCTGGAGTGCGATCTCGGAGTTGATATATTTAAGTAATGGGGTGGGGAATGCAGGAGGGCTTGTCTCCCTGCTTATAGTTGAAGAGTAATATGTTTCTGTATGTACTTGTGCTGGAATATAGTAAGTGTTGGTATCCTGTATGTTTTCAATATTATGAGATTCAGTACTTTGAACTTTCAAGATTTTGATCTCAGTATTTTGGGTTTCAGGATTTTGGGCTTTCAGGATTTATAAGTGAACCCATTCACACACACATACATATATACATATAGTTTAATTTCCATAATACAAATGAATGTGTTAACTATACCTTTTTTCCAAATGCGAATGTATAAAATCTCCATATTTGAATTACATCTGACAACTTTTGTAATATATTTTCCCATTGTTGTTTAATAGATTACTCATCTCCAAATGTTAGCAATAATATTTCTATCTCCTTTGTGTTACATTTATTCCCTGTGTGAAAATGTATATTATCTCCATATTTTTATTATATTAGACAACTCTTGCAACATATTTTCCCATTGTTGTTCTTTAATTCCTTACTCCTCTCCAAATGTTAACCCAAATATTTCTGTCACTTTTGTGTTAAATGTTATTCCCTATATAAAATCAGTATTTCCAAATCATTTACTTTATCCATAATTATTGCCAATGTAATATTTGCCAAAAATTTTAGTTTCATCATAACCTCAGTTGTCCCGGTCCCCTTCAATGACACACATCACACCAAATGACATTTGACGACCTTTATTAGATTTCCATAACATAGCTTTGATCACCAACTTTATTAATTACAACTATTATTGATATAATTGATATGAGAATACAGCATAACATCCTTGGAATGTTAATCAGGCAGCATACCTACTCAGCCTACCCCAGTAAGCAGCGTCAATACTTCTACTCACTTTACTTATGAAGCAGCGTCCCATCTCACTTCATACACCATTCATTGTAATGTTAATCAGGGCAGCGTACCTACTCACCCTGCCCAACAAGCAGGGTCCATACCTCTGCTCCCTTACTTTACCTATGAAGCAGCGTCCCAACTCACTTCATGCACCATAAATTGAATTACCATCCACCAAATAAACACCATCCTTACCTCAGCTTGCTTATCTCTTCAGCAAGCTTCCTCCAACTACTCATTTCCTTTCCCCAGATCCTTGAAATGAACATCCAGACATCAGAGGGGGAACAGAAGAGGGCAAGCCTATCCCTCTTCTCCGCCAACCAGCTTAACCATGCTGTTCCCCCTCCCTTCTTCCCAAAAATGTTCAGTCCACTTCCCACAAAGGGAAGGGTCAATCCAAACATCATTTGGTGTACCCATCATCTGTAAAGCACCTTAGAATCCTGTCATAACCCCTTTGCCATGCCATCACTGAAACACACCTTAATGAAACTAAATAAAGTAGGATTACCATGACCCCTGTTGTAACACCAGAACATCCACACCAAGAGAACACATACCCTTTTAGCCCGCTGCCTTCAAAGCTGAAATCATGGCTCAACCTGAATGCATTGACAGCCTATAACCACAACAAAACCACAAACTATAACCCCTTGAACTCAAGATGGCACCCAGTCAAACTAGTAGCAAGACTCACACCTAAGACCCTGTTAACCGTAGCATATCACCTTAGCCCACCCACCACCCAGCTCTATATGTGCAACAACTCCATTACCATAGGGAACAGTCTAACTCCAACTTTAATGTCCTACCTTAGCTGACTGAAAACCAGCACCCCTTGACCTAGTTCTCGAAAACCCACCTATGCTCAGCAATGAAATACTCTACATACCCAGCCATAAACACCCCACAATTCACTCATTACCAAACCATTCTTAACCCCTGTTTGGCCCTGACCTTTCCCCTGGAGAGCTTTTTCCTTATATTACCTATACCACTAGTAGGCAATTAAGACCTGTCCTACTGCAGCCTTATCCTGCAGCCAAGCTTCATTTAAACCTCCTAACTCCCCTGTAACAATGCACCCAGTTTTAAAACTACCCCACCAACCACCTACATACATGCTTCTTAAAACTCTACTCACAAAATTGACCCAAACACCAAGTGAAATGATCCTTGTGGTATTCTGTAAAACTTTAACCTGTTATGTAACATTAACACCTACTCAAGGGACAAATTTGTCACCCCAAAGACACCACCTGTTAGAAACAAACTCCAGCATCCTATCAAACACCTCATTGGTCCTCCTCTAAATACAGTTCAACCACTGAATGAGTAAATACAACCACCCCAAGGTTCTTAAGAAAGCAAGGTTTGAACTTCACTGGTTTGCAAGAACCATAGAGGTTTAGCCTAATAAGCCCTGCGCTCCTATGAATGTCATGACTACTCATCCTGTGGGATCCCCCACTCCCCATAACCATCCCCACCCATTACCCCCTTGCCCCCCCACCTACCTCTTCCTTATTTGCCCGATCCCCCCTGCGCACAAGGAAATAAGTTTATATGTAGCTCTTCCTATCCCCTTTAGCAACTGAGAGAGGTAACCAATAACATATCAATAGTGTCATCACCCTAAAATATTTAGTAATTGAAGTAAGTACCGTCCTGCTTCCACTCCCGAGCTACTCCCCCAGCCATGGTCCCCCCACTGACATCACCATGTCTGTATTAAAACTCACCCATGCTATGCTGCCCCGGCTCACTAATCAATCCTCTTCCCCTACCACAGTAAGGCTAGAACAAGGAAATAGCCCATGAGTCATCTCCTGCTATGAGCTGTCCATCACGGCCAGCAACCTCTCCATACATGTAACCAATATGGTGAGATGAACTTAACGAAGAAAGAAAAACTGCATGATGTAGCTTCTACTGCCAAGCACGGCATTATGTAGATACCTAGGGCCAGACTAAACCTGTAGAATCACCCCCTGTGGTCAGCTTCTGCAAGAGAAACAAAATTAAATTGAATAATCTAACCTACAATAGACTGTATATATAGCACTTTGCCTGGTTTTGACAATCTTACACAATACATTTGCTACAATGCAAGCACACAACAATAAAATTACAGTGATGTGATAACTCAATGAAACAACATATTAGACACTTTCATTAAATACTTGTATTTCATACATTCATATATACAATCATTAAATACTTGTATTTCATACATTCATATATACAATATCCAACAATGAAACAACATATTAGACACTTTCATTAAATACTTGTATTTCATACATTCACATATACAATCATTAAATACTTGTATTTCATACATTCATATATACAATATCCAACAGATATATCACAGCTCCTACCCAAAACCAAATCACAATACTGTCAGAACAAGGGAAGTCCCTTGCATTACCAAATGGGGCCCACCTTCCAACTGCTGGCTCCATGCATATCCGCATCACTCAGTCTCAACATCACAGCAGTCTTCATGCCGTCATTGAGATGCAATGCAATGGTGTTTTCAAAATCCATTCCCTGCCGTATGAAGTCATATCACCACATCAGTCCGACATCACCTCTCAGAACTCATGGCATTGCTCCACACCATCCGACCCAGGAAAAGCTGCCATATGTTGCACAGCCATACCATGCATCACCTATGCATGACCAAAACAAAGATTCTTTGTCAAAACCCTTGCATTACACACTCCCAAAGCCAGCACCGAAAAGATACTAAAACATTTCAATGCACCTTCCATCAACAGCCACCTCCAATATTCAAGGACAGAAAATTTCCGCTCCGTTCGATTCAATAGAACAAACCAATCAACTTGGCAAATCCGATGCCAGGCAATGTCCAACACAACTTCGGGCCTGCACAAATGTGAATGACACCCTACAGTGCCCTACAGCCCGTGAAAAACACCCTGCAGCCGCAAGTACAAGCTTGCCCAAGTAATCAACCATGCCTGCCCTCCCAAACCTCCGAGGCCAAAATTGATCATCCAACCACACTGACAGTACAAACCCATTCAAGATCCGTCCACCACCACATATATCTGTTTTCTCCCTTCCTTTTAAAAAATAATTTACTACTAAAGCTCAAGGTAAATTGCTTTTATATCTGATTCTTTTAATAATATACATGGTCATTTTACTTTTTTTTTTTTAATACCACAAGAGTTATATATCATTTTAACTGTCTGTTTTAATATTGTACCTGACTGTAGTGGGATATTAAATGCTTCTACTTTGTCAAGGATATATCCTGTGAACTTAACTTTTAATCTAAAGAAGAAGGAACTTATTAAAAAGGTAAATTACCTTTGCAAAACAGGACCTCACAATGACAACAGTAACCCCAGTTTGATTGAATCAGCTCATGTTATAGATTTATTATAAAATAAATTATCTCTCTTACATTATAAAGATGCAAGACAAAATTATTTGCATGCAACATATTTTGTTTTACTGCAGTCCTTGCTTAAGACCTTGTACTCTTAAAGTGTTCCCACAAACTGTCTAGGACGTTGCTATTTCTGGATTATTTTCTAAATGGTAATCAGATAGACGAGCATGGAACACTCTGCGTGTCATTCTGATAACATGAATAGTCCCATTTACCATGTTTGCTGTTAAAATACTGAGCATTTAATGACTAACTTTCCTTAGTCTGTGATTGTAAACTCATAATGTAGTTTATTGAAGTGATTGTTCGAACCTGAAAAGGGGTGTTCACTATACAAACCTCAGGAAGTAGATTTTACTGTTCACCAAGGGAAAGTGACAACCTATTTAGAACGTTTCATCCTCGGCTCTCTTCCTTGATCCAAACAGCCGCAGCAGGTAGAGAGGACAGATGGACTAGGAGATAGATACGAGGGGTTATTAAATTCCTGCTACCGACAAGAGTAATGTCAGGATTGTTGAATTGATGTTTTATGTGACTTGCTCTTAAAATGGTAAATGGTAATAACAACAGACGACAGCTGCAATACTGAATATAATGTTCATTTTCTGTTTACCGAAACCACATTCCGCAAATGTAAAGCCACTTTCTTGCAATGCACATGCGCAGTCAGCAACAACCTCAGGAAGCCCGCGAAACACCATCAACTGCCATGTGAAAGGTATTTTTAAATGATTTCGAGTCATTTCCTCATTATTACACACAGGATGTAACCATGTACTTGGAAGTGATTGAAGTACGAGGTACTGAATTTTCTCCAGTGTATTTTTCTGACATGATACAGGCTGCTTTATTGGGTGATTTATGTTAATCATAAATGAAAAATGGCGGGATAAATCCAGGAAAGTGGGTTCTATTGCACCCGCATGGTGCCGATTGGTTGCACAATCTCACAGCACACGAAATAGACGTCTGCTGTTTGCATGTTGTCAGTGTGGACATCACTGCTCTGCTACCACCACGTTTACCACAGAATGATTTAGAAGCCGTAACCCTGCTAAGGAAGGCCCCATGCAGCCAACTCACTCTAAAGGGGGTATCAACAAACGGCGATAAGTGAATGCCCTTAAACCACTCAATTCAGCATCCCCTTAAAGTAACTAGTAAAAAGTTGCACAGAGAACATAAAAGCCACAGCCATCATGCTGACACCATCTCCAACCACCCTTATCTGCCCACAATCCAACTTATTGAAATGACCTGAAATGCCAAATTACCAACCAAAATTATCGCCTTACCACCAGAACACACAGCTAACTGAAATCTCCCCAGTTTAAGCACTACCATACCAGAACCACAGACTCAACATCTTAAGTAACAGGAAAAAAAAAGATATTTTCTGTACAAACCACCTGTCTCCTACAACCAAAATCCACCAGTAACCCAAGGCCTACCTGTTCCACTGGAATACCTACAGATCGTCTCGGACATACACTTGCCTTAGCAAGTTCACGCCAAAATGTGACTGCTTAACCCAACTACACTAGACTAAACCTCTTAAGCCCCTCCCCATCATTATCTCACTTCCTCCAACCATCCCTGCCCCCACTTAACCCTTTCACCTCCCCAACCCACTTAATTCCCCTTAATATTAACCTAACCCCCCCCCCCCACCTCATGAAGATGTCCCGGGACAACTTAGTTTGTGTCAAACTTCATTTATCCACTATTTATTTTTTTAGTATTGTGACAATATACTTTTCACAGTTTAGGGGTTTACAGGAATTTCTAAAGTTTTCATAAATGAAATGTTAGCCGTTTTCATATCAGATTAAGGATTCTGTATTAATCAATTTATAATGATTCTACAGGACTCATGGGACAACCTTGCTTCACCCCTTTCTTTTTTATTGTTTTTCCTGCCCAACAATTAAACACTGATTGCACTCAGGAAATCTCATGAATGTGTCTTATAAGTCTTATTGTTTTGGCATTAATAAAATCCAGAGATGACAATGCAGAATATTATCATTTCTTACCCCTGAATATACAGCAGGTATCCTGTATACCATTCAAAATCTCATTAATTAATATTAACATTTATTTTCCATTCCTACCTGAAGTACTATGTATTCCTTTTTCAAAAACTTCTTTATTGACATATGTAAATCGATTTTGCAAAATCTGTATCGTTATTTTTGTAATCTATATTTCCAGGGATAATAGTCTTTAGTGGGTAAGATCAGATTTATCATATTTTTGCAAATAAATTTAATAATCTATGCAAGATTTTCTTTATGCTATATACCTACCATCCTCTAATTGTTCATTTAGGATATATAGAAACCTTTTTTCTTTATCTTACATTTCCATACAACATTTGTATCCAAGCCCATCTGACCCTGGCAAAAATCCATTTCACTTTCACATAGCATTATGCATTTGCTCAATTGTTCTTTCTGCACTTTCCATAAACCATCCCTGAATCTCTTACGTCTTGGTACATCTTTTGTAAATAGGTTTCTACTGCATACATTATACCAGTAGCATCTTGAATGCAATCTCCCTTATCATTTTTAAGTGACCATATGCTTTCATTATTTTTTATTTTTCTTGCTAAAAATGGGCATATTTCTTCTTTTCTACCTATATCTGTATACATGTGCTTCTGTAGTGTCTTGTACTTTTACAATATTCATATTATAAAGATCTCTGTGCAAGCGAGGGAGGAAAATCATTATCACAAAATACTTTTTTATAAGATTTATACATTTTTTTTCATATACCTCTTTCTTACAAGTGTCATTCTCTGTTGACGTCTATGCATACTATCTTATATTTAGCATTATATGACAGCCATCATTCTGTCCAGTTACCATAAAAACATCTCATCCCTGTATGGTCTTGAAACAGTTATTTCTGGATTCAGAAAACAGACAAGGTCATACAAAACACAATAAATTTCTTAAATCCTTTGTTGTCTTTTATAATGGTCACATCATTAGCAAATTTTGACCAAGTCTCCTTGTGATCTGAAAATGCTACAATGTCTTCTCCACAGTTTAATTCTTGTAATGATTGATAGTCAATTTCTGGTTTCACATGTCATCTTGCATGAGTATAGTCTCTTTTACCTCTGCCATCATTCTTAGCTTATGTATTATTTTACTATGCAATTTAATATCCGCATCATATTGTGTCTTATGTCACAATTAAAATAACGTATAATAATAACAATGAAATTGTTAACATACATATAGCTTTTCATTTGGTCATACATTCCCCTTCTTCCCTTCATAGTGGTATTAGGATATAATACAATGAGAATTAATAAATTCACCTTACATTGCAGTCAAGTGTCAACATTCATTCTGGTGTTACCCTCCATATAATATGTGTTATACAATGAAAGATACAGAACATTCAAAACCATGCAAGTGGATTGGACAGACCAATCAGCATGCCCAATTTAAATTGAACATTACCATAGACTCATAGGTTCATAAGTTGGTACTATCGGCCCTAGGGCCTATACAAGCCTAGCCATAACAATTCCCTGGATATTTCTTCCCACAATATTTACTTCCCTGGACCCCTGTCTAGCAGGGTGACTGATGTGATCCCCGGGGTGAATTTCCTATCTCCCATCCAATCGCCAAAGTTCCTTTTGAAGAGGGCCAAGGAGGCGCTCTGCTTGACATGTATGGGCAGTCCATTCCAGAGTATGGGGAGTCTCTGGGTCAGGAACCTATCCCTCCAGCATGTTTTGTTCATTGTGATGACAAGGTTTAGATCCTTGGAGTGTGTGGCTCTGAGGGATTGGGATTTCTTTATGTGGAGCATGTCCAACAGCTCAGGGTTTGACATGGCCTTGTATGTTAAGCAGAGATTGCCTCTGAGTAGACGATATGCCACAGAATATAGCTGGAGTTATTTTAGTTGGTCAGCATAGGGCATCTGCTTTAGGCCTGTGATTCTTTTAGTGAGATATTTTTGTAGCCTTTCCAGCTGTTGCAGATGTCTTGTGAGGTACATACCAAATGGGGCGTTGTATTCTATAATGGGTCTAATGAGGGATGAGTACAGTGGGACAATGACCTCCTTTTTTCTGGATGAAAAGCCCTTAGTGATGAGGTATGCCACATAGAAGGATTTCCTGACTGTTGTGGCGATGTGGTTATTGAAGGTGAGACTACTGTCCACCTGTCTCTTATCACACTTTTGGTGTTTAGTGTACTGCCACCTATGTGGTAATTCACGGGTACATGTTTTTTCCCAAAGGGGATAACTATACATTTCATGGCATTGAGCTTGAGCCCATGGCTCTGGCACCAAGCATCTGTTTCTGTAAGGCCCTTTTGTAGAGTATCGACATCATTTGGGGATTCAATAATGGCTCCCAGTTTGCAGTCATCTGCGAACTTTGTTAGCCAGAGTCTCTTAGTGTTGGCCTGTACTTCAGAGAAGTAGATGCCAAACATGAGAGGTCTCAGGACTGAATCCTGAGGTACTCCACTTGTCATATGTTTGCAGCTGGATTTAGAGTCAACTACTTTTACAGTGTGGGTTCTGTCAGTAAGTCAGTTGGCAACCCATCGAGTGACATAGGGATTAATGCCCAGCTTAGTAAGTTTATCTATGATTCCAGAGTGGGGGATGGTGTCAAAGGCCTTAAAGAGGTCCAGATAGGCTGTGTGGACTGCCTTACCCTCAGCCACAGCTCTGGAGACTGATTTGAAGAAGTCAGTCAGATTCAGGAGACAAGATCGGCCCTTCACGAACCCAAACTGGGTGGGGTCCAGTGTTTTAAATTTGCCAATGTCTTTGTTTACAAGTTCCATGATAATACGTTCCATGGCTTTGCAGATCGGGCTTGTCAGACTGATGGGGCGGTAGTTCCCGGGATCCAAGGTGGATTCCCCCCTTGTGGAGTGGGATAACTGTAGCTGTGTGCCACTCAGTGGGCATGAAGCCTGAGGAGAAGGTGTGATTAAACATGACACTTAGGTGAGGTGCCAGTTCATTTTGTAGTTCATGTAGTACACAGCCTGGGATGTTATCTGGTCCCATGGATGCTGTATTCTTAGCTTTGGAGAGTGTGTGTTTTACCTGTGTAGCTGTTATTACCAGAATTTGGCAATCTTCTGGTATTGAGATGGGCCATTTAGGGGGTGGGGGGGGTGAAGTTTGCACTGAATTGATCTGCCAGGATATTGGCAATATCCTTGGGATCTGTATATTTAATACCATTCTGTTGTAGCTCAGAGCAGATCTGAGCATTGCCATTTAGATTCTTGACATAGTTATAGAATGCCTTGTGGTTGTCTTTGGAATCTTTGGCAATTTTATTTTCATAACTAGCTTTGGAGGATTTTATGAGGGATCTCAGCTTCTTACTGAGGCTGGTAAGGGAGTTTTTTGCATCCTGGGATTTTCATCTTTTCTGCAACAGTTTCTTCCTTTTGTTGTAAAGTTTGTTTATGGCAGGGGACCACCAGATTGGCTTCCTTTTTTTGGAGGAGAGCATCTTGGTTCTACTTGGGATGGCACGATTCATGCATGAGTGGATGTGCTCATACAGTGCCTTAGTGTAGGACTCAGCAGTCAAACTTTCAGTTCTATTTTTTCTTCCAGCATATGTATTTTCTGCATATCTATATTAGTGTCATCAATGTTATTTTTAGTAATTTCACTTACACTAAGAGACTCAGACTTGTCTTATAGAGTTTCCTGTTTAACAATGATGTGTGTATTAGCTATAACGTTATTTCCTGTCTTCCTGTTCTCATTATGCATATTACTACTATTAGCTTGTACAACAATCTAATTTATTTTTTCACAATCTATCTAATAGTACCCTTTTTGTATGCATCTATAGTATATTATTTCCCATTTCTCTGCTCTATACCCAGACTGCTCACATTGGCTACATTTAGGATATATTTTTTTAATTAGATGTATCTCCACAGAAATAGCACATTTTGGTTGACCTGTGCATTGAACAAAATCCTGTATGTTATTTGTATTAATAACACAATAAATATGTTGACTTTCTCCACTGTTCTCTTTCAGAGACATCCGTAACTCCAATTCACAACTCTTTATATGCCATTCAATATATATCTTTATAATGAAGTATACTGTTTATTATATAACCCTTATACTCACAGGAAAGCTATTTTGCATGTTTTTTCACTTGAAGAAATAAATTAAAAAGACTGCATTTTGGTGGCTTTTTTCACTTGAAGAAATAAATTAAAAAGACTGCATTTTGTTGGCATGATGGAGGGTCTGGGAAGCTAGGTAAGCCCTCAGTAATAGATTTCAGAAGCAAAGTATGGAAACTGAGGGGAGGTTAGATTGATCTGGTAATGTTTCACCAGTTTAAAAATGTAAATAAATGGAATTCAAGTTGACAAGGTCCTGTGTTATTATCAAAATAGGGCTAGTGGTTGTATAGGTACAACCAAAGGCAAAACCACTAAAAAGTGACTGAAGTCATAAGCATTATATTACCAAATAAAATCAGATACACCTCATAAGAACATGATTATCATTCTTTCCAGAAACCCAAAAGAACCTCAGAAGGTATAAAGACCTTGATGTTCATCCAATGTTATGCCAGTACCTTCCATGCAAGCGAGTGCTCAGTGTCAAGAATGAAGCCCCACTTTTGACCAGTTACATTTAAATTGGATCCAGAGAGATTAAACAGGGAAAACATCAATTTTACGACCTTTTTTTTACAATATCATTGATTTACAACATGAATATATCCATTGTTTTCTTAGCCTAATTCTGTAAATTAAACAGTGAGAAAGGGAATATTAAATCACAATGACAGATCTGTAAATAAAGTCCTGCAGACAAGAGGGAATGTTAAGGTGTTAATTATTTTATTTGAGCCATCTGCCGGAGGGATGTAGCCAGAAATTCTGTTTTGTAATCACACTCTTATTTTTATGCTCTCAACCCATTTGGCATTTATAAAAATAAACAAATCTGTTCAGTATCTTGTCCTCAAACACTTGAACGTGCATGCATTATTTTCAGCTGCTCCTTCTATACTGTTCTGCAAACAATGTACCTGTTGTCTGGGGTAACAGCTGTAGACATATTATGACCTGAACAGGTTATACCTTTGATATGCTGTATCAACATCAGTTTTATTTTCTTGTATGTATTTCATGTATAATTTGGATATAATAACATCAATGTCAATATGCATAATACTATATTATTTGTTTATAAAGTTTTCTTTTAACATTTCAAAGAATGCTACTTTAGTACTATCATTATATTATATTCAAACAGCAACACCATTGATAGAAAGCATATGGCAGCTTTTATTTTATTTGAATTTAATTGCTATACAGCCTGGTTTATAAGTTGTGTAAAATCACAATAATGTGATTTCTAAGATGCATTTTGTAGTACAGACTTCTGCACAGTTTGATGTGTTGCCTACTATATTTAGTTAAAGTGTTGTCTTGATATTATAAAGCCTGCATGAAAGTCAAGGGAACAATATCCTTCATCACCAGAATAAATTACAAAGTCATCATGAAAGTCATTATAAAGAATAATAGCAAAACCCAAAGTCAGTGATCTCTGCTCATTTTATTGGTTGTAGCCCTTGGTGATGGGTGTTACTTTGCTAAATAAAAATATATAAAAACTGTGATTTTCTGTAGCTTAACTGCCAATCCCTTGATCCTCATCATTTTCATCAGTCTGTGATGCTGGCTCTTAAAATAATACCTTTTGATTGACCCTGTGGTGTCTCACTTGTTTATCTCTCTCTCTCTCTCTCTCTCTATATATATATATATATATATATATATATATACACCTATGCTATATTAATTGCTTAGTTTCTCTATAGAATAGTTCTCTCTCTACATAGTTTTGTTTTACCCTGTTTCACAGGAATGCACAAGAAACTGTGTAATAGTGCTTTCCTCAAGGACATCAGTTCTAAAGTGTAGATTTTTTTTTTTGTGAACAGTAATTGCTCCAAAAAATATGCTCATACCAAGAGTATGTGTTCTTTTACCTGTTAATGTTACTAAGGGTAGCATTTATCAGTTCAGAGTTTAAAAAAGTCACAAAATGTATCATTCCTTAAATGAATGAAAGAGAGAGAGAGAGAATATCCACTGCTGTAAAAACTAGCAGTTTAACAATATTGTTCCATATGAAATAATTGTAACTTTCAATTTTGTTTGGTACATAATGCATATCACTACACATTTCTTCTCATGCATTTTTTTCCAAAACAGTTTGCAATGGCAGCCAAAATAGGTTCATAGGTTCATAGGTTCATAGGTTCATAGGTTGGTACTAGGCTATTAGCCCTTGGGCCTATACAAGCCTAGCCATAACAATTCCCTGGCTATTTCTTCCCACACTATTTACTTCCCTGGACCCCTCTCTAGCAGGTGACTGACGTGATCCCTGGGGTGAATTTCCTTTCTCCCATCCAATCGTCACAGTTCCTTTTGAAGAGGGCCAAAGTGGCACTCTGCTTGACATGTATGGGCAGTCTATTCCAGTGTCTGGGGAGTCTCTGGGTCAGGAACCTATCCCTCCAGCATGTTTTGTTTATTGTGATGACAAGGTTTGGATCCCTGGAGTGTGTGGCTCTGAGGGATTGGGATTTCTTTAAGTCTAGTATGTCCAACAGCTCTGGGTTTGACATGGCCTTGTATGTTAAGCAGAGATCGCCTCTGAGTAGACGATAGGTATAGCAGGAGTTTTTTAAGGTGGTCAGCATAGGGCATCTGCTTTAGGCCTGTGATTCTTTTAGTGAGGTATTTCTGCGGCCTTTCCAGTTGTTGCAGATGTTTTGAGAGGTACATACAAAATGGGGCGTTGTATTCTATAATGGGTCTAATGAGGGATAAGTACAGTGGGAGAATGACCTCCTTTTTTCTGGATGAAAAGCCCTTAGCGATGAGGTGTGCCACATAGAAGGATTTCCTGATTGTTGTTTGAATAACTGTATTGAACAATCATATCTGAAAAATGTTTTCATGTTTGATCTGCATCCTGTTCCTCAGTCCCTGCCAGAATCAGGTCTGGTTGTGAACTGGCATTGACAACAATAATATCTCACTCATGCTCAGCGTCTCACTCTCTCTCTCTTTCCCGCCCTCTATCTCCATGGCTTCTAGTCAGGACATTGTATTATTACCGAGCTCTTTCTCCTCCATTGAGTTCAGTAAAGTTTGCACCATCAATCTACCTAAAAAAAATTCAGTAATGACCACATTATACCTGAATTTGTCAGAATGCATAGCAGAACACTACATGTTGTGCAAACCATGGCCCTCCATCTCCTGTTGTTTCTCAAATATGTCCATCATTCTGGAAAGAACATTGCTCAAACTCTGCCTACTAAAAGAGTAGGTTCCATTATTTGTACAAAGAAAACAATATTTGTAGATTATTTACATATTTATAAAATTTACAAATTTGGCCTAATGTTAACATAACATATTTGTAAAATATAATTCTGCATAACTTTATTTTACTTATTACACATTCATACATATTTATCTATCAAATTTCTATTTTTTTATACCCTACTCCTTTTTCCATAACCACCATCTAAATCTATTCAATATTATTGCCAAAATTCACTTTCCATTAAACATCGTTTCATTTATCCTTTCAATCCATATAGCAAAAAGCATGTTTTATCAATTCTTTTAAAATATTTTAACTTCTATTTTCATAATATCCATATTTAATCATGCCCATATTTAATCATGTCCATATTTATCTTATCCACTTTTTCAAAACGTTCGAAAATTTCTTTAGACAACTTTTTTCATAATTTTATCACTCTTTTACATTTCAATAACATGTTTGTTAGTTTCCTCTTCACCACAATATGAATATATTCTTTCACTTTTATTTTTATATGACATATTCTCATTTACTCGTAATTTATCTGTTACCAGTCTTCACACAAAATCTTGGCATTTTACTTTTTATTACACCATTTGTTTCTTATTTTTATACTTCTATTTTATTTCTTCTTCTAATGCTTCCCATGGTTTAAAAAAATAATATTCTATCATTATATTATTGCACCAGAATTGTGTCTCATTTTCTATTTTGCCACTTTTCATTTTCTGCATTAATATTTTTCCTTGTAACATTTAATTTCTTCATTTTACATTATTTTTCTCTTTTAGTTCTTCTTATATCCCAATTGTTTCATACTTATATTTAAATATTCTTACAACCAAGCATTCTTCTTTTTCATTTATTCACTTTACATACTTTTAGAGAATTTATGTGTTGGAGGGAAGCCTAGCTTATCAGTGGGAGTGGTAAGTACTAGGTAGCCTATCTACAACAAGAGTGGTTTTGGGCCCAGAAATTGTAGTTTATTGGCCATTTGGGCAGTTTTTCCATCTCTTTCAACTTTCTGGTTTAAAAGCCTATGTTTGCACTTGTTTCCCACCTGTCCTGTAACTAGTCTAGTCCAGATACAGATTTGCTGTATCAAGGACTGTTTGTAAGCTTCTGAGCCTCCAAAGCCTTTTTGTGTTGGAGGGAAGCCTTCTAGCTTATCTGTGGGAGTGGTAAGCACTAGGTAGCCTATCTACTACGAGAGTGGTTTCTGGCCCAGAAATTGTAGTTTATTGGCCATTTGGGTAGTTTTTCCATCTCTTTCAATTTTCTGGTTTAAAAGCCTGTGTTTGCACTTGTTTCCCACCTTTTCTGTAACTAGTCTAGTCCACATACAGATTTGCTGCATCCAGGACTGTTTGTATGCTTCTGACCCCCCAAGCCTTTCTGTGTTGGAGGGAAGCCGTCAAGCTTGTCAGTGGGATTGGTAAGCACAAGGTAGCCTATCTACCACAAGAGTGGTTTCTGGCCCAGAAATTGTAGTTTATTGGCCATTTGGCAGTTTCTCCATCTCTTTCAACTTTCTGGTTTAAAAGCCCGTGTTTGTGCTTGTTTCTCACCTTTCCTGTAACTAGTCTAGTCCAGATACAGATTTGCTGTATCCAGGACTGTTTGTTAGCTTCTTAGCCCCCTAAGCCTTTCTGAGTTGGAGGGAATCCTTCTAGCTTATCAGTGGGAGTGGTAAGCACTAGGTAGCCTATCTACCACAAGAGTGGTTTTTGGCCCAGAAAGTGTAGCTTACTGGCCATTTGGCAGTTTTTCCATCTCTTTCAACTTACTGGTTTAAAAGCCTGTGTTTGTGCTTGTTTCCCATCTTTCCTGTAACTAGTGTAGTCCAGATACAGATTTGATATATCCAGGACTGTTTGTAAGCTTTTGAGCCCCCACAAGGCTTTCTGTGTTGGAGAGAAGCCTTCTAGCTTATCAGTGGAAGTAGTAAGCACTAGGTAGCCTATCTACCACAAGAGTGATTTCTGGCCCAGAAATTGTAGTTTATTGGCCGTTTGGGCAGTTTTCCATCTCTTTCAACCTTCTGGTTTAAAAGTCCACATTTGCGCTTGTTTCCCACCTTTCCTGTAACTAGTCTAGTCCAGATACAGATTTGCTGTATCCAGGACTGCTTGTAAGCTTCTGAACCCACCAAGCCTTTCTCTGTTGGAGGGAAGCTTCTAGCTTATCAGTGGGAGTGGTAAGCACTAGGTAGCCTATCTACCACAAGATCCGGGTACAGATTCTTAGTTTTAACACTTGAATTTGCTTATTCATGCTCAGCACTTGTTCAGAAGTTGTTGTTAGCACTAAGTAAGCTACAACTTACTACAGCACTCAACCTTCCTCTTTGCCTGAGGAAAACAGTTTTTGTACTTACTTTCCCCATTTGCTTAGAGAAAAACAGCTCTTATACTCACTTTCCTCACTTGTCTAGAAGAAAGGAGTTTTTTATTCAGGCATGTCCAAGGGTTAGCTCTCTGTGTTCTCTCCTGTCTATCTGATGAATCTGGGCATCTTGGGGCAATGCAGCAATTGCCTTATGTACACAGACAACCCTCTTCTCCTACCACCCAACACCACAACCACAACCTGTGAGAGATGCACTTATCTAGCCAAACTGGAGGTATAGCTCTCTCCAACCAAGACTGAACTTAACAGTCAAGAGGAGAAGGTAAACACTTGCACCACACTACACTCATCACATAGTCCCACTAAACCTACACTACCAAAATCCACACATAGAAACACAAAAACATTCACGGAGGCTCTCAATAATAATCTGCTCAAGCAACAGAGACCTCCAAAACAGAAAAGCAAGCAACCTCCGCCCCCCCCAACACAACCCAAATGACACATAGCCCACAGACTCAGTGTGCCACTCAACCACAGCCCATAAGGCAAAACAACATACCAAACACACTAGTCATAGGTGACACTATAGTCAGGCACACTGATGTCCCAATCACCAGGCTAAACAAGGAGAATATTACTGTCAGCTGCCTGTCGGGTGCCAAGATCTGCCACATAACCCACGCACTCAGGTTACTCCACAACAAGTGCAAATATGACTCTGTCATTGTCCATGTTGGTGTGAATGACCTGAGACGTACCTCCTGGATTACATGAAAAGAGAAATGGAAGAGCTCTCTGATCTTGTACCCCAGGCAAGTATGACCCTAGCCCTGAGTAACATCCTGCCATCACCCAGAATGATACCGCAGTGCAAGAACAAAATGATTGACTTCAACAATTGGCTAAGCTTCTGGTATCATTCTAAGGGAATCCAGTATCTGTCTGCCTGGGACAACATGGTCAACAGATCACTATGCTTTGCCAGAGATGGCCTGCACCTGTCACCCCTGTGATTCTGGATACTGGCTAAGGCTCTTGCTGCCCCTATAGTGCCTTTTATAGGCAAGGTTCAAATGACAAATTCACCACTGTAATAGGAACAAGCAAGCAAAAACTGAGGGTAATGCTACTCAATGCTAGAAGTCTAAATCTCAAAATGCACTCCCTCGTGGCACTCCTTAAAATGGAGAACATTGATATCTGTGCAGTGACCCTTTAAGGCTCCAGAGAGCACCCCTGCATTACCAGGCTATGACTCATACCACACTTTGCGGCCATCTAACCTGTACCGGAACACCAAAGGCAGAGGTGTGTCCATATTCATTAAGGATATCCACACCTCCAGGCTAGTTGCTCAGCATAATGCATCCGAGGTTATCCAAGTGCAACTAACTCTGGGTAAAACTGAAATCCAAATTGTAGTTTGCTACAGATCCCCCACCATGCCCCAGGATTCCCACGCCTCTTTTCTTAATATACTGGAAAATATTAGGGTTCAACCAAACACCCTAATAATGGGCGATTTCAACTACCCCACCATTAACTGGGAAAACTACTCATGTACCAACTCCTTCGCTCAACGCTTTCTGGAATTCATAAATTCCACTGCCCTGGATCAACTTAGCCACACCCCCATCAGAGGCAACAATATCCTAGACCTAGTCATTACCAACATGAGTGACCACCACCTGAAGCCAACTCCTCGTTGGTCAGATCCGACCATAAGCTAAACACCCTAGATATCCACATCCTGCCTCCACCCCCCCATTAAGGAAATCACAGTAAAAAATGTCTCCAAAGCCAACTTCATGCTTCTTAAGACAGACGTGGTGAACTTCATGGCACCCATGCAGATGGACAATACAGTTACAACTTCTGAATCCTACACAGATGCACTCTATAAGCACTTACATGATTGCATGGATCGTGCTATCCCAAACAGAACCAAGTCGCTATCCTCCAAAAAAAAGCCAATCTGGTGGTCCTCTGCCATAAACAAACTCTACAACAGAAGGAAGTTGCAAAAGAGAATAAAATCCCATGAGTGGAGGATTTCCCTGGTCAGCCTCAGTAAGAAGCTGAGATCCTTTATAAGATCCTCCAAAGCTATCTACAAAAACAAAATCACCACTGATTCTAGGGACAACCACAAAGCATTCTATAGCTATGTGAAGAATCTCAATGGCAACACCCAGATCTGCTCTGAGTTACAGCATAGCGGCATGAAAATTACAGAACCAACTGATATTACCAACGTCCTGGCAGATAGGTTCAGTGCTAACTTTACCCCCCCCCCTATACAGGAAGAATGCGGAGTCCCTGTAATCTAAACTATGCAGGTAAAAGCTACACTCTCTAAAGCCAAAAACACAGCATCCATGGGAATGGACAACATCCCAGGCTGCGTTTTACACGAACTTCAGAATGAACTGGCTCACCACCTAAGCACCATGTTCAATCATAGTCTCACATCAGGCTTTGTGTCTACTGAATTGCACACAGCAACAGTTATCCCACTTCACAAAGGGGGAGCCACCACTGATCCCGGGAACTATCACCCTATTAGCCTGGTGAGCCTGGTCTGTAAGGCCATGGAACGTGTCATCATGGAACTCATAAACAAAGACATTGGTAACCTCCAAACTTTGGACCCCACCCAGTTCGGGTTTGTGAAAGGCAGATCATGCCTCCTGTACCTGATTGACTTCTTTGAGGCAATCACCAAAGCTGTAGACGAGGGTAAGGTGGTTCACACAGCCTATCTTGACAATGCCAAGGCTTTTGACACCATCCCCCATTGTGGAATTATAGCTAAATTCACTAAACTTGGTATAAATCCCTGTCACAAGATGTGTTGCCAACTAGCTCACTGACAGAACCCACACTGTAAAAGTTGCAGACTCCAAATCTGACTCCAAACCAGTGACAAGTGGAGTACCACAGGGTTCAGTCCTGGGACCTCTCCTGTTTGGTATCTACTTCTCTGAAGTACAGGCTAACACAGAAGGCCTTTGGCTAATGAAGTTTGCAGATGACTGCAAACTAGGAGCCATAGCTGAGTCCCCAAATGATGTGGACATCCTACAGTAAAACCTCACTGGGACAGATGCCTGGTGTCACAGCCATGGCCTCAAACTCAATGCCAAAAAGTGCATTGTCATCCTCTTTGGTAAAAACTCTGTACTCATGAACTACCACATAGGCGGCAGTCTACTTAACCCTGAATGTATAATAACAGGCCTGGGGACCCAGGTGGACAATAGTCTCTCCTTTGATAATCACATTGCCACAGTAGTCAGGAAATCCTTCTACGTGACACACCTCATCACAAAGGGTTCTAATCTAGGAAAAAATAGGTCATTGTTCCCCTCTACTCGACACTCATTAGACCCATTATAGAGTACAATGCCCCTTTTGGAATGTACCTCACAAGACATCTGGAGCAGCTGGAAAGGCCACAGAAGTATCTCACAAAGAGGATTACTGGCCTCAAATAGATGCCCTGCACTGACCGTATCAAAAAACTCCAGCTTTACTCCGTAGCATATCACCTACTCTGAGGTGATCTCTGCCTAACATACAAAGCTATGTCAATCCCAGAGCTGCTGGATATGCTACACCTAAGGAAATCCCAGTCCCTCTGAGCTACATACTCTAGGGACCTAAACCATGTCACTGCAATAGACAGGACATGCTGGAGGGATAGATTCCTGTCCCAGAGACTTCCTATACTCTGGAACAAGCTACCCATCTATGTCAAGCAAAGTTCCTCATTAGCACTCTTCGAGATAAGTGGATGAGAAATAGGAAATACACCCCAGGGATCACTTCTGTGGCTCTGCTCAACAGGGGCACAGGAAAATAACTTTCTTGGGTGGTGTAAGTCAGGGAACCTTGTTGGCTAGGTTTACTTAGGCCCTTGGGCCAATAGCCTAGTACTACCTATGAATCTATGAACATATACTACTGGGTTAATTAACCCTAAACCTTCTTCTTCTTTATTTACATACAAAACTTCTATTTTTACTGGATTCAGTCATGAACCCAATATGAATGAAAAAAATTAACTGTAGCAGTTCTTTTTCCATTATAATTTTTACCATAAATAGACTTGCTAAATGTGCTACTTTCCCATTAAAACCAAATTTATCAGACATTTTTTTTCTAAATGATAGACTGTATGTTTCCCAAAACAAATAAATTACTTTTAATTCTTCTATTATCTTTCCCCATTATATACTACTTGCAATCTTAATACCAAATGTTAAACCTAAAACAGAAATTTAATTCACTGTAAACTGTATTCCTCTTATCTTAATCATATCTCCTAACCCTTTATTTTTCTCCTTGTTTAAAGTAATCTCTATTGCTTCTAAACATTAATTTAAATAACATATTATTTCTTTCATCCACATCTTGTGTTTTTGCATTTAGTATAATATCATCTGCATAGGTTAGCACAACTGGTATTCTTAAGCCTTCAGTTGTTACATACTCTGCTTTCTTCATTTTGTATTTATTTTGTTGACAAATATAGTCATAATTAATGCAAAGAGTATACAACTCATTGGATATCCCTGTCTCACATCCCTCCTCATTTGTACCTCCTTATACAACCAACAGATTATCAAAATAAATGTTTACTTTATTATTTCTATAAACAGACATACATGCTTTCCTAATTTTCTTACTTATACTGTATTATTTCATTATCACTCATGTCCTGTTGTATCAAATGCCTTATTAATATCCCCTGTCATAAGTTTAGCTTCTTCTCCTCTATTTATAAGATCGTCCACAATCTCTCTTACTATTATTAATAGTTCTTGACATCCCATCCCTTTTGCAGTATACATAATATGTTCCATAGCAATTTCCATATTTGTTTCAAATCTTTTCTGTAATATTTTCATAAAAATCTTATGATCTTTATTGTTCAGTACTATCAGTCTCCAGTTTTTCATTATATTTTTCCTCTTTCTCCCAGATAAATTAGTATTCCACTGCATAACTCTTTATACAAAAAAAAAAACTTGTTTAGTCACTCATTCAATTTTTTTTTAAATATTCTTTTTGAGATTCTGTTAAGTTTTTATACTTTTCATATCCTATTCCATCTGGCCCTGCAGCTGAATCTATATTTACTTATCTTAATACTTTATTTAATTCATATAAAGAAATCTATTTTTCAAATTCTTTATTTTTTCATTCTGAAAACTTTTTGACTTCTATTATTTTTAATTTCTTTTCTTTTTTAACCATCTCTTGTACATATTCTACAACAATATTCACAATTTGTTCCTGAGTTCTTTCTATTTCTCCTTTTGTATTTTTTATTTCTCTCACTACACTACTATCTTCCTTTACTAGACTACTTAAATATGCAGACGCATCTTCTCTTTTTTTTGTGAAAATATCTTTGAATAATATTTCTCTTGATTTTTTATATTATTTCTTTTTATCAAATACTGTTTGTCATTATTTTCTAAATATTTCAATGCATCTTTATGCACTCTTTTATACCCTTCTTTATCCACTTTTCTTACATCATATAATCACTGTAAATATTTTTTATATATTTAATCTTAAAATTTATCCATTCAGACAAATCTTTATATAATGTTCTCATCATAAAATGATCTCTCCATAACTGTGTTATTTATTTTTTCCTTCTTTATCTCAGATTTTCTCATTTAACCTTTTTATTCCTTTGCCTATTTTTTATATATTCCTTATTTTCCTTTATAGCTATGTGTATTGCTAAATGATCCAAAAAATGTTTCACTTGATTCTCCCTCTCTTATGATTAATCTTTCCGATATCATAAAATAATCTATTTCAGTTCTGTAGGTACCCCTTCTATAGGACCACAAATTTCTATCCCAGAGTATTCATTCACCAAATCTCAATACATAACTTCTAATAATTTTCTTACATCATTTCCTATCTTTTTACATTTACCTCATAAGTCACAATTAAAAATCTCCCATCAATATAATATTAATCTTTATCACTACATAATCTAAAATTTGATTAAATAAATGTTCTCTTTCTTTGCAAGTAACATAAGTATATAATGTTATAATTGCATTTACTTATTCTTCCCATTTTAAATTTGCAATAATTTTCCCATTCTTACTAAAGTTGTATCTAATATTTTTACTGTATTTCTGCAAGGAATTCCTATTCCAGAACATCTTTATTTATTTATTTATTTATTTTACATTTGTTGACCTGGCTAGTCTAACTGGATACATGTCCATTTTCAGTAGAGGCCTGGGGAGAAAAGCTCCAAGCATCTGCAGAGAGTAAATAATACAATATATAGTAATCTTTAATTTCCCAGATTCCAAATTATCTTCCCCCTTTTGCATCATGACCTAGTCATCCACAAATGTAACATTTCTTTTTATCACAATTATTTATCAAATGTATTTCTTTTCTACAGAGTAAATGGTTTGAGGTATTCCCAGTATTTTATAACACCCTTATATCCTTCAGCTTTTATTATACTTTGAATATGCATAATTTTATCCTTTTCTATTTTTAACACAGTATTACATTCCCATCCTCAAGTCCATAAACCCCTTTTATCCTAAATTTTGCAATGTCCAATACTTCTTTGCATAAACATTTCAAATGTCCTTTTAAGGTCTGTCTTTCTACTTCCGTTTGAAATTGTACATGAATCTTCTTTTTTGTTTCCCTACTAAATGCTTTCATTACATATATGTTTCAGGGATTACAGTCCTTCTTTTTTTAATATTCTCCAAGAAAATTTTCCATTGCATAAACAGTCTGAAATATAATGTCTTAAAATGTCTCATTGTTTATAAGCACATAATCTCTTACCTCTTGTTCTTTCACACACAAAATAAATCATTAAATTGTCCCAGACTTCATACCTATCCAGTTCTTGTTATTCTTTATTCTGAATTCTCGCCACATACTTCTTATTCACATTCTCTTCTGCTTTCTGTTTTTTTGCTGTTATTTCCCTAGCACCTTTCTTCACCTTTTCTGCATAAGAAGTAATTTCTGCTTCATCCTCATCTTTCAGGATTGACTCTCTTTCTTCTTTTCGCATTTCATCCATAATATTTCCCCATGAAACATTTCTTTCATTTTCTGGCTCACTGTGCATCAACATTTCTTTTAATATATCATCCTCCAACCCTCCTGACTGGAGGGTTGTAATAAGTGAAGACTTGCTTGTCAACTCCTCCTTTTCAGCTTCAGCAAAGAGGTTTTAAAGAAAACTAATCTCTCAATCTTCCATAACTTTGTTATAACTCTCCATGCTACTAACATTAACCTCTGTGCCTTCTATCATTCTGTCCATGTCACACTCTGTCCTTCCAGCCACCACTGTGTAGGAATGGGACATGCATGCCGTCTCGTTACTTCCAGTGTTTTGAGTAGGGGAAGTTTCCTGGTGCCATGGCCAAATTTTTCTTAACAGTATGCCAACCACCTTAGGTCTCCTCTAGAAAGGGGCTGCTGGCCTAGTAAGTCTAACCTAGTCAACAAAATGTAAATAAATAAATAAATAAATAAATGTGCTTCTTTACATTCTTGCTTACTAACCTATCTAAGGGGAAGCTGCCTGAGTGAGTCAGGTGGACAAAGCCTTTGTACAGAACAGGTTCTGGTGTCCCCTGACTTCTTAAAGGCATTTATTGTAGATGTAGATGCCTTGGAGATCAGCAAGGGGGTAGTATTAATGCAAGATGCAGACAATGAGGATTGAGGTGACCCATTTTTGCTGTCTCAGTAAAAAAACTAAGACAGAGACAAAATAATCCACTACAGAAAGGGAATGTCTGGCCATTAAATGAGCTTTGGGGTTCCTGTGCTGTTGGGCAGAGAGTTCACTCTAGTCATATACTGCATCCTTTCCAATGATTTCACCATCAAAAGGAAGAAAATGAAAAGCTCTGTATACAGCCCCTAGCACTTAACTCAGTCTGTTTCCAGATCCAGCATTGTTTGCATGTTCACTGCCACAATGTGGATGATCTGTCTAGGGCTCACATACCTTCCTACGGGTCTTAAGCTACTATTTTCTATCTGGAAGGGAGGTACTCTGTAATGCAGAGTGGTAGTTCTGTGGGATGGATGCCCAATAAGTAAGGCAAGCAAGTAAAAAAACTAGTGATTTTTAGGATGAGCCAGTGATAAGCTCCAGGTTTGGAGTATTTGGATTAAAATGAACAGGATAGACTGGCTTTTATTTCAGAGAGCATGCCAGGGGAGAGTAAGGGGGCTGGTCCATTTACACTGGCATATATGAGTTGACCTCTGTGAAGTCAGCTA
>NC_056728.1:1670047773-1670135273 GCF_019279795.1 Protopterus annectens
TGCATACTGGAGCATACACTGATTATTGACAAGCTTTGGGACTATCCTGTCTCTGATACTGCATTTACTAAGTACTATAACTGCACACATTTGTGCCATGCACTTGTTTCATCTTGGCCTATGCCTGTTTACATGTTGCGATCATGTGCCCTGAGATTATTTTCCCATCTGTCTGTCTGTCTGCCTGAAGACAGCTTACCTTATAATGGTGTGCCTTGCTTATGAAGGCACACTAGTACAAGAATAGTTTATCCTTAGTCTTGGACTGACCTCCTGAATTTCCTTCACAGGATGAGTTATTATTTTTCACATTCAGATATGCCTGATGCTCCTTTTCATCACCTGCTCATACAACCACACTGTCAATACTTCCTGGGACAGGGTTGTGCAACATTTTGTTTTGTACTGAACTGGCTTGCAGTGACTATGCTATGACCTGCTATTATTTGCTGTTGCTTTTTGGCCACAATCATGCAGAGCTGTTGTGCTTCTCACGTAGCATCACCTCATTACTATGTTATGTACTAGTGTTTTCAGTGCTGGAATGGAATCCTGTCCTAGGCTGTAATAGTTTGTAATGTTTTGTGTACCAATGTGTGATAAACATGGAGGTGGCTGTTTTAGGGAAAGTAACAGAATGGAAGCAGATCTATATAGAACAGAAAAGAGTCTGTTTCACAAAAAACAGTATCAAGATTAAACAATTGTGTCTGTCTGTCTCTTTGTATCTATGTGTCTACTTGTCTGTCTATTAAATCTATCACTCATCTAACTTTGTGTGTGTGTGTGTGTGTGTGTGTGTGTGTGTGTGTGTGTGTGTGTGTGTGTGTGTGCCTGTGAGGGTAACCATTTGAAATGTTGAGTTTTGGTTCCTGCTTTGCATTTGAAATGTTAGGACCCGCTAGAGTGAGTCCCAAAACACAGAGACTGGCATTGCATGTTGCTTGGACAAAAGTATCCTAATTTGCCTCAGAATGTACCACATCAGAGAACATAGATAAAGTGAAATTTATAGCGTCAATAGATCAATAAGTAATTTATTCATCCCTGAGGCCTAGGAGATCAAAAGGTTGTAGGTTTTATCCCTACCCCCAGGTACTTGGATTCAAATTCTAGTACTGACTCTGTGCTGAAGCATAAGGGAGATATTGAACTCCTGAATGACATCCTTCAAAGAAGGCAACGTTTCAAGCTCCTGGAAACTCAGGTGATTGCTAAAGAACTGAACACACCCATCAAAAAGAGTAAAGACTTCTTTACTGAATACCTCCAAAGTTTAATTCACATAAGTGTTTTTCATAAAAAACAAACTTTTTAAAACAAAATATTCCCAAACAATAACACTATGTAATCTCGTTTATCATCCTTCCCCTTGAATCAATTTTTAATGTTATGCTTTTTTCTTCTCAGATATTTTATCATACAAGGCATATGGACACCTATCATATCTCTCAACCTCTTAACGTAAGAAATCTGGACAAACCATAAAATTATGGTGGGGTCAAAGGCCCAAAAATAGAGACAGATTTTAAATATTGCTCTTATAAACTTATAAAGCTGCTAGAATAACATGATTTATGATCAAATACATTTTATGAAGGATATGAAGTCTGAAACTCAAATATCTGTCATTATTTGGTCATTATTTAGTGGCTTCAGTTTTCTGTGATTGCCAGAAAACCACAGATTTTATGATGAACAGACCAAATTTTTGAGGCAAAAATGTGGACATTCTGCAAAAATCTGCACAGTTGAGAGGTATGATACCTATCACCCAAACTTGTCAGAAACTATCTTTTTACTTTTCAGTGTGTGGCACTGGTAACCCCTAAAATACGGTTCCCTATTAGAAGACCGAAGACGCATTCTTTTGAATGCGTCTTGGTCAAACTCAAAATCCTGAAACGGCAAAATATCGAAGCAGCTTTTAAGCAAATTCTTTCCCTGGGAGAAAGAATTTGCTTGGCCGCTTTGTTACTTTGCCATTTTCGGCATTGTAGTACAGTCTTGGAGTTGGTATATTTAAGTAGGGGGGTGTAGGGATGTGCAGGCCCCCCCCACTTAATGTGATTTTTTAAGTGTTTTATTTATTTATTTTTTGTTGGAACAGAGATTTTTTCCCTAGAAAGTTCTGATAGTTCGAAATTGTAAGCTTTCACTTACATAGGGTCGATTAATCACTGTTCACTTTTTTAAGCATTTGGTGATCTAATATAGACCCTAAAATACCTATAGCAGATTTTTCCATATTTATGTTTTTAACATTTCTCATTTCAACTGGCTAGAATATTCACCTCTAAACATTTTGAGCATTTACATTTAAAACACATTAATATTATTTCTGCTTTCTCTCAATCCTCTTGAGTTTTTTTTTCTTCTACCACTGCTTCAAAAAAATTCTGGTGTCATTTTACAGAGGGAAAGAAAACTTCATGTTTGTATAAATTAGTTTCTGGGAATTTACATTAAACATTTCAGAGTAACTTGTTTAGTTATATGATAACATCAATGTTTTACTATATTATTAAACTATATTATTAGACCATCCTTTATTAGTTTATTAGCATTCTTGTTTACTGTTATGACCAATACCAGAGATGTAATTAAGGTTTTCCATTTTTATATGCACAACCTCATATTTTCCCCTACTAACATTTAAAAATGCCCACATCTCCACATTATGTACTTTCTTACCTTCTACCTTTCTATGGAGTAAACATAATGTCAGTGTCAGTGATGCAACACTCACCTTTTGTGCAGAAAGCTGAGGGTTCTATTCCCACACCAGGAAGATCAATTGCTGGCACTGCAGTGCAGCATAAGGCAGTGCTGCACTCCTCAGTGTGCATCCTTCAGATGAGATGTTAAACCTAGGCTCCATCTGCTTGAGTTAGTGGTAGCTCAGAGGGAAGTAAAAGATCCCATGGGACTTACTGAAAAGAGTAGTGGTCCTTTATTTATATGCAGGATTAACTTACTTACAATGTATTTACATTTTTACAAATATTTATATGTGCACACATATATCAATATACAAACTTTTTTACAAATTTTCATAATTTCCTTTGCAATCATGCTAAATGTTCATCCCTATTAGACTCTTACTCCTTTTTCCATAACCACTGTCTTATTTTACGTAATATTGTTAATAAAATCCATTTGCCTTCAATATAACCTGTATAGCATACATAAAATAACTTTTTATCTTTTCTTTTAACATAATCTTTGCTTCTATTCTCATAATATCCTTATTTATTTTATCCATTTCTTTTATATCTTAAAGGGACAATTCCATTGTTTAAAATTAAGGTCCGAGTTAAGCTGACAGAAGTCATGCCCACTTCGACACGTCACTTTCATTCCCACCCACAGTGTCATTTTACTTTTAAATATCTTGTAAATCCACATTTCCAGTCTTGCTTCAGCTCCCAGGATAAAGTAATCTTTTGATATGTATTTAAAATAAAGAAGGCTGTGCCTGGGAAATGGGACATCAGTGTATACTAATTTTTAAATTTGGCATAACTCATGCTTCTACAGATGTACAAGCAGCCTGCTCATAAATAATAGTACATTTGTCTAGTAGTATTCAAAAATCAGCACATATCAAACTAGAAGCTGAAAAAGGAATAGAAGAGTGTGTCTACTAGTGCTTCAACCTTTTGTCACACACTTGCTTTCTATGGAATTACCAGTAGGTTAGAAAGTCACTACACCAGGCTAGTATTCAAAAATCCGAATACAGTACAACATGAAAGAAAAGAGAAATATGGTTTCTCTATTGTTTGCCTGACTCAGATGCGTTCTATAGGTAGAAGCCATGTCATAAATGTTTTGTAGATCGCCAAGATTCACAATCACCACAGAATAAAATATGAAATGAAAGAAACAAAAAAACTCTGTTTACTAATGTTTTAAAAGCCTTGCATTATTGATGTACTTTCTCGAGTAGCAGCAACAGTCATGTCATAAATGCCTGAAAGGCTACTTTTCTTAACGGGCAAAATGCACAGATTAAATTAATGAATGGCTCACAGGAAGAGCTGTTGTCAGTGCAACTGCAATTTGAGATGGAATTTGGCTAACACTTTTGAAACTTCCTTCAGGCACTGCCTCCCAGTCAAAGTTGAGCATGCTCGGAAAGGCAAACCTGAAATGTAAACAAAGGCTGAATCAAAACAAAAAATCCCTGAGACTATCCCTTTAAAAAAATCTTCTTTACATAGTTTTCCCCATAATTTTCTCTTTTACATTTCAAAAACATGTGTTCCATAATTCATTCTTCTTGACAATGTAAACATATTCTATCACTTTCCTTTTTATATGGCATATTTCCTTTTACTAGCAATTTATCTATTACCAGTCTCCACAAAAAATCCTTACATTTTACTTTCTGATTACACCATATACTTCTTATTTCTATAGCTTTAATTTTTCTCACCTGTTATATTTTCCCATGGTTTTACATAGTAATGTTTTATCATTACATTTTTATACCATACTTTCTATCTTTTTTCTATTTCATCAATTTTTATTTTCCAAAAAAAAATATTTTTTCTTGTTAACATTTTATTTCTGCATTTATACAGGGCCGGATTTATAAAAGTTTGCACGAAGTGCAAGAAGAGTATAGGAGGTCACACCGGCAATATGTCTGCCGTGCGATCCAGGTACAGCCGGCAGGAGCGTGCATGAGAACTGCTAAAGCTACTCTTGCACGGACAGCATCATGGTATGCAAATTACCTCATTTGCTGGTGAAAGCCATGCAAATGAGGTAAATGTGCGATCCAGGAAACACTAACCTGTCCGTGGAGGATTAGTGTTAGTTGCAGAAATGTACTCCGTTGGTAAAGGAGTACCGTTCTGCAAATAGCTAAATGGAGCTATGACAGCTCCAAATAAAGGATGCATACAGTTGAGGAAGCATGCCAATGGCCAAATATAAGGCCATTGGCATTTATAAATGTTTAAAAATATAAAAATTTAACTTTTTTTCCCCGATCTCCGATGTTTAAGCATAGCTCAGCACCGTGCAAATGTGCGGCACTTATAAAAACAAGAAAATAATTTAAAAAAAGCCAAAAATAGGCATTTTTACTAAAAAGCTTATTCTGCCATGCAGGCGAATGGCAGGCAGAATACAACATGGCCACTGAGTAGTGGTTGCTAAGGCAGGGAAGCTCAGTGTGAGAGATGTAACCATGCATTAGTAGGCAATCCTATGCAAATGAGGATAAGGATAGTGAATCCCAATTTTCCCCAGCATGTGAGCCATGTCCCAAGAATGTAAAAGTAGGAGTAGGTGAGTAGTAGAGTAGAATATAGGTGACATCATGAGAGGGTGTGTCAGACAGGCTGTAAGCTAATTGGAGCACAGCGGCTTATGTTTGCTTTGAGTTGCTCAGGATTGCAAGAGGCATGCCTACAGTTGTCCTATTTGAAAACCTCAAACCAAAGGTGCAGAATGTTAAAAGATAGGAAACTCCTTGCAAACTAGCACACGTGTGCTCGCATTTGCGCTTGTTTGCACGGCGCTCCCCCCCGGGCAGAAACAGAAAGGCAAAAGGAAGGAAAAGAAGTAGTAGGAAGTTAACCAAGGAGAACTAGCAGAGCTGCCAGATGAAATATATCAGAATCAGCCAATTACACAGGCAGCAGACTAGCCCAGCCCAGCACTTTAAACTCTGCAAACAGCATTCCCCCCAAGAACTCTGCAGCACTGCAGTATACAAAGAGGGAAAGCTTAAAAAGCTTAAGTCAGACAAAATGTTAGGGGCTGCTATCATAAACCAACATGTGCAAGGTGCTGAGGGTCATGATGTTGTGAATGCTGCTGAGCAACCCACAGTGAAGAGACGGAGAAGAGTGTACAGACCCAGGGTAACCTACCAGGGGCTACATGAGCTGGAGATAGTGGAGCGCTATAGGGTCGACAGAGATCTCCTACAGCAAATTGTTGAGCTGTGCCAGCCACGCCTCACACACAGAACCAACAGAGGGGAACCCATCCCAGTGGATACCAAGGTATGTGTTGCCTAAGAATACTAGCTACAGGTACCATCCAAAGACCAACTGGTGATATGATGGGGATTTCACAGGCATCAGCATCCAGGGTACTCCACCAGTTCCTGGATGCCATGTCAGCACATGTCGGTAACCACGTATATTTCCCCAATTCCCGTGAGGCATTGGCCAGCAATATGAGTCTTTTCCACCAAATAGCAGAATACCCTGAGGTAGTGGGTGCAATAGACTGCACGAACATACGCATCAAAGCACCACCTGGTGAGTGGGGTAGGGTCTACATCAACTGCAAGGGCTTCCCCTCCATCAACTGCCAGGTCGTGTACGATGCCCAGGGCATAATAATGAATGTATGTGCTGGCTGCCCTGGAAGCTATCACTATTCCCACATCTGGCATCTGACGCAGCTGTAGCAAAGATTTGCCAATGGGGACATCCCTGATGGTCACCTAGTGGGGGATGCTGGATACGCACTGGAGCCGTGGCTGATGACACCCATCAGAAATGCACACACACCTGAACAAGAACTCCATAATGAGCCACAAGCACAAACAAGAAACATAATTGAGTGTGTGTTTGGGATGCTCAAGTCACGGTTCCGGTGCCTGGACACATCTGGTGGAGCCGTGCAGTACTCACCAACTACATGTACCCAAATTGTTATGGTATGTGCCATGCTACACAATATGATCCTGCAGAAAGAGCTGCAGCAGGAACAGCATGGGGCAGGGCCAAGCAGCCCCCCACCATTGCCAAGGCCTGCAGATGCACAGCGTGACTCAGAAGAGGTACAACCTGAGCCTGCCCCAGTAGGCCGAAGGAGGCGTGCCCAGTATGCTCTGGCCTTGGCAAAGAGGCAACGCATAGCACATACATTGACTCAGGAGGAACCCTGGAAATGACACCTCTCTCTGACTCGCACATACAGTAAAAATGATGCCTAACTTGACACTACCTGTTTTCAAACATGTATAGGGAGTGTACTATGTGCATCCGACATATGCAGCCCTGCAGCACCACCTGAGGCATGAGTGCCCTGTTTTAAGCAATATAAAGCACTGCTAAGCTCATTTTACCAGTATTAAGCATATTTAAATAAAATTGGGCATAGCTGCACACCACGCTAACCAGCGCAATGTCAGAAAAAGTTGGGCAATGTTGGGCAAAGTCGAGCAAAGTCGGGTAAACACGCTCACACCTGCTTTACTGTTCCTTATCCAGTCAGGTCTGCCCAGCAGGAAAATAAAAAGCAGTGACAGGGCTCGAACTCAGGATACTGAGCACTATAGTCACAGTACTGAACCACTAACCCATGGCAGCATTTCACTGGCACAGACTCAACTTAAGTCACTCACACATACCAGTTGGGGGGGGGGGTCGCATACCTAACAGTCACAGCCAGCAGGACAATTGTAGACAAACACAAACAAATGCTGCATCATGCCCTCTGAAGAGGCATATGAATAACCTCCCCACAGGCCTATGCAGACAGATAACAGCAGGCCAGGCAGTGTGATATGGGTTGGGTAGGCTATGAAGTCACAAACTAATATGTGTGTAATTGGAAGCTAAGGTCTGTAGTACAGTGGTATGCCTCAAGCCAGTATGATAGGCAACAGTACAGACTGAAATGGCGTACCTGACATAGCAGTGCAGGCCTAGCAAATGTGTATAAGTGTCAGGTGTACCCCTCATCCTACGTACACCCACAGTAACAATCAGGTGTGAATATACAAATAATAGCTATCCCCCCGTATGTAGAAATGTTGATAAGTCTATGCAAATTGACTCATGGAAGCCCTGCAGGCACAACGTGCTTCCTGTTGATGTAGAACACAAAAGTGAGCCCTGAAGTAAAAACCAACTTGAATTTTCACACACATATATATAGTATATATATATATATATATATGCCCATAGTGGGCATGCTCACACACTTAAACAAATTTAGCAAATGTCAGTCAACAACATACTGTAAGGTCATACTGGGCATGCTCACAAACTTAAACAAACTAAGCAAATTTTGGTCAACAACATACTGAAAGGTCATACTGAGCATGCTCACACACTTAGGCCATGTCTGAGTACAGCAGTGGGCCACACATATCTGGCAGTTGCAATTCTTACTCCAGACATATGTCACTATTCACCAATCCTGCCTTGTGCACACAGTGATATGAAAACAGACCCATATAATATATTGGGCCCCTGTCATAATCAAACTATGTAATACAAGTACTTAAGTTGTTCAAAGAAAGTGAAAATCCAAAGAAGATCAATAAATCTCCGATCAGTATCAGCAAGAAACAATGAGCGCTCCTAACATTATCCAAGCCATGTTCTGGCAAAAATATTGCCAAAGAGTCCATAGAGAACCATGAAGCTTTCTTTAGCTATGTCATAAATATCAATGTAAACTCATATATGTTCTGAGTCAGTGCAAAGTGTAAATGAATACATGTACATGACTGACTTTGCCAACATCTTGTCAGACAGGTGCATACATATTTACCCCCTCTCACTGACAAAAGGGCCCATTACCATACTCAGAGATTGTAAAAAGACAGAAATCACATATACAGTGGTTAAACAGCTCTATCCAAACCTAAAACCATGATGTCTATGGGATGACATGGTGTCCCTGGCTGTGTCATATGTGAACTCCAAAACAAACAGACCCTGCACCTGAACAGTCTGTTGAGACTCACCCTCTGTACAGGATATGAAACTGTTGAATGGGTTACAGCAACGTTTGGCACACTCCACAAGTGTTGGTGCACAACAGACCATGGGAACTATTGTCTTATAAGCCTAATAAGCCTGATCTGCAAGGCCATGGAGTCCATCATTATGGAACTCATAAACAGAGCTATTGGGAGCCTACAAATACCCAACCCTACCCATTTTGGTTTGGTCAGGGGCAGATCATGGTCCCTAAGCCTGCTAGACAGTTTTCAAGGCAGTTACTCAGGACATACATCAATGAAATGAGCTCCACATGGCCTACATAGACCTTGAAAAGCCCTTTTCCAACATCCCACACACATGTCGTATCCACAAAATCAACAACCTGTACATAAACACGTATGTCATCTGATGGATTGCCAACTGGGGCACAGATAGATCCCACAAGGTAAGAATTGTGGTCTCCCTGCTGGACTGTAAGCTGGTAACAACTGCTTTCCCCCCATGGCTCAGTCCTGGGACCCCTCCTGTCTGGTGTATACTTTTCAGAAATACAGTCAAACACACAAGGGCTATGGTTAGCAAAGTTTGTGGATGACTGCAAAAAGGTTGTCATAATCAATGTTTGGGACAACAGAGACATCCTTAAAAAGTGTCTCAGTCACACAGGTGTGGTGTCAAAATTATGGCCTTGAGCTACAGTCATAGAAATACCACATAGGTGCCAGCACCCTAAATATGGAGGTAATAATAAGGGATCTATGGACACATGTGGATAGTCATCTCTACTTCCAGAAACACATTCACAAAGTGGTTAGAAAAGCATGCTATGTGTTCCCACAAATTTCCAAGGTCTTTGCATGTAGGTCAAAGGAGGTTCCCTCTACTCATCAGTCATCAGACCCATCAGAGAGTATCACGGCACACTTGCAATGAATCTGACTAGGCACCTTCAGCAGCTGGAAAGACCACTGAAGTACCTCAACAAGAGGATTACTGGCCTCAAACAGTTGCCCCATGCAACAAGACTGAAGTAACTCAATCTGTACTCTGTTGCATACTGTCTACTCAGGCGATCTCTGCCCAACAGACAGGTCCATGTCCAATGCAGAGCTGATGTACATGCTCTATCTGAAGTAAACCCAAGCTCACTGTGCCACATGCTCTAGGGATATAATCATCACAACAATAAACAGAACATGTTGGAGGGATACATTACTAACTCACAGACTTCCTTTGCTTTGGAACAGGCTCCCAACCTACATTAAGCTGAGTCCCTCACTGACACTTTTTCAGAGAAGCCCTGATGAGTGTATGTGAAACTGAACTGTCACACCATGGATCACTTCATCAGCTCTACTACACAGGGGCATAGGGAACTAACCCCATGTGTGGTGATAGCTGCACACTCTGGCCATACTAATATATGCCTTCAGGCAGATAGTCTATTACCTAACTATGTACCTGTATATATGTAGGGGGAACACAGTATAATAAGTCAAAGATGGATGGGCAGAGATGTGTGTAAGAGGGTGACCATGACAGGGAGCAATCCAGGATCGTCCCACCCAGCACACATCCCAATGGCACAAAAGACATGAGGTGCACATCTCACCCACTGTTCATAATAGCCACCAGTATCTGTAAGCATTACAGTATATGTGGTGCATGTGCCTGCTGTACAACATGACTGTACAATGAAGTACACATCTACTATCTGTAGACATGTACCTGTCACATTGGTTCATAGGTATGTAGTAGACTATCTTCACGAAGACATAAATTAGCCTAGGCAAGTTGTGCAGCTTTCATCACTCCATTGGTTAGTCTCCTAAGCCCTAGTTCTAATAGTTAGTACCCTAAGCCCCTTTCTAGTTGGGCTGCTGATGTGATGCCTGGCATGAATTTTCTGTTTCCCATCCACTCATCAAGGCTCCTATTGAAGAGTGTCAGCGAGGGGCTCTGTCTGATGTACATTGGGACTCTGTTCCACAGTAAGACAAGTGTCTGGGATGGTACTCTATCCCACCAGCATGTTGTATTCATTGTTGTGATGAGGTTCATATCCCTGGAGTGTGTAGTGTGACTCAAGTTTGTTATCCGTAGATGGAGCATGTTCAACAATTATGTGTTGGACATGGCTCTGTATGTTAGGCAGAGTGTGCCTCTGAGTAGGCGATACACAACGGAGAACAGATTTAGTTTTACCAGTTGTGTTGCATAACACAACTGTTTGAGGTCAGTAATCCTCTTGGTGTGGTACCTCTGTGGTCTCTCCAGCTGCTGGATATGCTTAGTCAAGTACATCCAAAATGGTGCATTGTACTCAATGATGGGTCTGATGACTTAAGAGTAGAGTACCACCACTACCTCTTTTGATCCAGATGCAAATCCTTTTTTGATTAGGTGGGCCACATAGGATTCCCTAATCACTTTGGCAACATGGTTGTCAAAGGAAAGATAACTATCTACTTGTGTCCCCAGATCCCTTATTACCTTGTCAGTTTTAGGGGGTAACACCTATGTGGTAGTTTGTGGGTACTTTGTTTTCCCCAAAGGGGATTACTATGCATTCTTTCACATTGAGCTTGAGGCCATGATTCTGACACCATGCATCTGTCTCATAGAGTCCCTTCTGGAGAATATTTGTGTCATTCGGGGAATCTATTATGGCAAACAGTTTATAGTTACCAGCAAACTTAGTCAACCACAACCCTCCTGTGTTGGCATGTACTTTTGAGAAGTCTATACCAAAGAGGAGGGGCCCCAGGACTGAACCCTGGGGGACACCAGTTGTTACCAGTTTAGAGTCTGACATGTAGCCAGCAACTCTTAATTTGTGGGATCTATCTGTGAGCCAGTTTGCAATCCATCTTGTGATGTATGGATTTATGCCCAGGTTGGTGAGTTCATCTATGATACTTGACTGGGGAATGGTGTCAAAGGCCTTAGCGAGGTATAGGTAGGCTGTGTGGAGCTCCTTTCAATCATCTGTAGCCTGGGTAACTGTCTCAAAGAAATCCACCCAGTTCAGGAGGCGTGATCTGCATTTGATGAAGCCAAACTGGGTGTGCTCAACTGTGTGAAGGTTCCCAATGTCTTTATTGCTGACTTCCATTATGACTGGCTCCATTGCCTTGCAGATCAGACTCATCACACTCATAGAGACTGAATGCCAAGGGTCTTTTGTGGCCCCACCCCTGTGGAGTGGGAAGATTATTGCTGTGCAACATTCTATGGGTACATATCCTGTAGAGTGTATGTACAGAGAGGTATAGGTATCCTTGATGAATATGGATACATCCCCACCCTATGTGCTATGATCCAGGTCCTGATGCTGGAAGGTATGGAATGAGTAGTATCCTGGTAGTGCTGGTGTGCTGTCTGGAGCCTTGAACTAGGTTTCTGTTACTGCACAGATATCAATATTCTCCATACTGAGAGGTGCCTCGAGTGTGTGCATCTGGAGGCTAAGACTTCTGGCGGTGAGTATCATTTAGCTCACTTTGCGGTTATTTCTGTTAGTTATGGGGTTTGGTTTGTCCTGAGTGACCGGTGTTCCACACCTGAAGTCAACGCCTCATTGGTCCGATCCGACCATAAGCTAATTTCCCTACATATCCACATTCTGCCCCCACCCCCCATTAAGGAAACCATGTTAAAAAATGTCTTCAAAACCAACTTCATGCTTCTTAAGACAGAAGTGGTGAACTTCATGACACCCATGCAGATGGACAATACAGTTACAACTACTGAATCCTACACAATCGCACTTTATAAGCACCTACATGAGTGCATGGATCATGCTATCCCAAACAGAACCAAGACGCTATCCTCCAAAAAAAGGAAGCCAATCTGGTGGTCCCCTGTCATAAGCAAACTGTACAACAGAAGGAAGAAACTGTTGCAAAAGAGAGTAAAATCCCATGAGTGGAGGAGCTCCCTGGTCAGCCTCAGTAAGAAGCTGTGATCCCTGATAAAATCCTCCAAAGCTAGTTACAAAAACAAAATCATCTCTGATTCTAAAGACAACCACAAAACATTCTATAGCTATGTCAAGAATCTCAATGGCAACACTCAGATCTGCTCTGAGTTACAGCACAATGGCACTAAATATACAGACCCAACTAATATTGCCAACATCCTGGCAGATAGATTCATTGCTAACTTTACCCCCCTCTCACCCATGAAAGAGCCCATCTCTATACCGGAAGAATGCAGAGTTCCTGTAATCACGGCTGCACAGGTAAAAACCACACTCCCCAAAGCCAGGAACATAGCATCCATGGGACTAGACAAAATCCCAGCCTGCATTCTACATGAGCTACAGAACAAACTGGCACTACACCTAAGTACCATGTTCAATCATAGCCTCACCTCAGGCTTTGTGCCTGCTGAATGGCGCACAGTGACGTTTATCCCGCTACACAAGGGGGGAGCCACCACGGACCCCAGGAACTAGCGCCCCATTAGCCTGATGAGCCTGGTCTGCAAGGCTATGGAATGTATCATCATGGAACTTATAAACAAAGACAGTGGTAATCTCAAAACTTTGGATCCCAACCAGTTTGGATTTGTAAAAGGCAGATCATGTCTCCTAAACCTGATAGACGTCTTTGAAGCAGTCACCAAAGCCGTAGACAAGGGTAAGGTGGTTCACACAGCCTATCTAGATCTTGCCAAGGCTTTTGACGCCATCCCCCACTCTGGAATTATAGATAAGCTCACTAAACTAGGTATAAATCCCTATGTCACAAGAAGGGTTGCCAACTGGCTCACTGACAGAACCCACACTGTGAAAGTAGCAGACTCCAAATCCAACTTCAGATCAGTGACAAGTGGAGTACCACAGGGTTCAGTCCTGGGTCCTGTCCTGTTTGGTATCTACTTCCCTGAAGTACAGGCTAACACAGAAGGTCTTTGGCTAATGAAGTTCGCGGATGACTGCAAACTAGGAGCCATAATTGAAACTACTAACGATGTGGACATCCTACAAAAGGGCCTCACTGAGACAGATGCCTGGTGTCAAAGCCATGGCCTCAAGCTCAATGCCAAAAAGTGCATTGTCATCCCCTTTGTTAAAAACTCTGTACCCATGAACTGCAAAATAGGCGGTAGTATACTTAACACCGAAAGTGTGATAAGAGACCTTGGGACACAGGTGGACAGTAGTCTCTCCTTTGATAATCACATCGCCACAGTAGTCAGAAAATCCTTCTACGTGGCACACCTCATCACAAAAGGTTTCTCATGCAGAAAAAAGTAGGTCATTGTTCCCCTCTACTCATCACTCATTAGATCCATTATAGAGTACAACGCCCCATTTGGTATGTACCTCACAAGACATCTACAATAACTGGAAAGGCCGCAGAAATACCTCACAAAGAGGATTACCGGCCTCAAACACATGCCCTACACAGACCGTCTCAAAAAACCCCAGCTTTACTCTGTCGCATATCGCCTACTCAGAGGTGATCTCTGCCTAACATATAAAGCTATGTCAAACCCAGAGCTGTTGGACATGCTCCACTTGAAGAAATCCCAATCCCTCTGAGCTACACGCTCTAGGGACCTAAACCTTGTCACCACAATAAACAGAACATGCCGGAGGAATAGATTCTTGTCCCAGAGACTTCCCATACTCCGAAATAAACTACCTATCTATATCAAACAAAGCTCCTCATTAGCACTCTTCAAGAAAAATTTGATGATTGGATGGGAAATAGGAAATTCACCCCGGGATCACTTCTGTGTCTCTGCTCGACAGTGGCACAGGAAAATAAATTTCTTGGGTGGCAAAAGCCAGGGTACCTTTTTGGCTGGGCTTGTATAGGCCCCAGGGCCGATAGCCTAGTACCTACCTATGAACCTTTGAGCCTTGCCTAAAAAAGGTAATATGGGGACAGCAAGAGCCTTGGCCAGTATTCAGAAGCATAGGGGCGACAAGTGCAAACCATCTGTAGCGAAGCAACGAGGCTTGTCTATCATGCATCCCAAGCAGACAGAGACTGGATCCCCTTTGAATGACACCAGAAGCTCAGCCAATTGTTGAAGTTTATCGTCTTTCTGTTATATTGCAGTATCATGTAGGTGAAGGTAAGATGCTACTCAAGGTCAGGGTCATACCAGCCTGGGCTACATGATCATAGAGCTACTATATATCTCTTGTCATGTTGTCCTGGGAGATATGTCTCAGATCATTCACACTGACATGTATAAAGAACACGTCATATATGTGCCTGTTCTGGAGTGATGTAAGTGCTTGTGTTATGTGGCGGATCATAGCACCTGACAGACAACTGACAGTAACCTTCCCCTTGTCCAGCCGAGTGAGTGGAACATCTGTGTGCCTGACTGGATTTACCTATTACTAGTGTGTTGGGTATGTTGTTTTGCCTTAGGGCCTGTTGTGAGGTACACTGTTTTGGTGTATTATGTGTTTTCTGGTGTGTGCTTGGAGGTGCATGTTGCTTGCTTATCTGCTTTGGAGGACACTCTCTCTTTTTCAGATTAATATTTGTATTATCCGAGTATGGTAATGTGTATTTATGTGTGTGTTTTGCTTGTGCTTATATTGTAGGTCTATGTGAGACTGTTGTTGTTGTGGTTGTATGACCCTACTCCTCTTGACTGTATTGTCCAGTATTGGGTTGACAGAGCTTAGCCACCAGTTTGACCCTGTGTGTGCCAACATGTGGTGCATCAACCCATATATTATATGGTCATGGCCTATGCATACAATACACTCACAATACACCTAGTATAATAAGCCTGTTGAGGTTAGCAAATGTGAAAAAAAACTTTGGGAAAACTGTCAGCAAGTAATGTCTGTATTGCACCCTGTAACTCCATATTGCTTGCGGAAGTGTAAAGACGTACTTAGTTTGGATTAAGAACCCCGCACTTACCAACTGTGTGTGTGTGTGTGTGTGTGTGTGTCTCTCTCTCCCTGGGGAGAGAGCAACCTTTTTGGAGACTACTCACACCCCTTAAAAGTGGTATGATGATGTCACCATCCCACAAATATACCTGTGGAAAGGTGAAGTTCCAGTAATGTGTATAGTGCGTTGTGTAAATGCATACTGTTGTAGTATCATAATGTCGTTAAGTAGGGGTTTGATTCCTGCACTTGTTAAGTGTGTGTGTCTCCCTGGGATGCGCAACCATTTTGGCGACTACTCACACCCCTTAAAAGTGGTATACTCATCTTTGTCAAGTCTGATGATGTCACCATCCTACAAATAGACCTGTGGAAAGATAAAATCCCAGTAATGTGTATAGCGTGTACTGCTGTAGTATCATAATGTAGTTAGATTGGGGTGTGATTCCTGCACTTGCCAACTGTGTGTGTATATTTCTGGGAGGAGCAACCTTTTTGGAGACTACTCACACCCCTTAAAAGTGGTATACTAATCTTTGTCAAGTCTGATGATGTCACCATCCTACAAATATACCTGTGGAAAGGTGCGATCTCAATAATGTGTATAGTGTGTTGTGTAAATGCGTATTGCTGTAGTATAATGTAGTTAGATAGGGGTTTGATTTCTGCACTTGCCAACTATGTGTGTGTCGCCCTGGGGAAGAAGCAACCTTTTTGGAGACTACTCACACCCCTTAAAAGTGGTATACTCATCTTTGTCAAGCCTGATGATATCACCATCCTACAAATATAACTGTGGAAAAGTGAAATCCTAGTGATGTGAATAGCACATCGTGTAAATGTGTACTGTTGTAGTTTCTTAATGTAGTTAAGTAGGGGTTTGATTCTTGCACTTGCCAACTGTGTGTGTGTCTCTCCCTGGGGAGAAGCAACCTTTCTGGAGACCACTCACCCTTAAAAGTGGTATACTTATCTTTGTCAAGTCTGATGATGTCACCATCCTACAAATATACCTGTGGAAAGGTAGAATCCCAGTAATGTGTATAGTGCATTGTGTAAATGCTTACTGCTGTAATATCATAATGTAGTTAGGAAGGAGTTTGAATCTCGCACTTGCTGACTGTGTGTGTGTGTGTGTGTGTGTGTGTGTGTGTACCAGATGTGTGTGCCACCCTTGATCAATGTGGAGTGGGTTTTGATTTTTCATAATGATAACTGTATGTGCATTACATATGTAAGGTAGCTGTGAGGCAAAGCCATATACATACATGTGACCTAAATTATTTCATAGGTGGGTACTCTGCTTTCTCCATGAAAGCATCTGTTACCTTTGCCAGAGCATGCTGGCGCTTTCCAGACCTTAGGTCACTTCTTTATGCTTGTGACAAGCTTAGCCCCTGCAGTGATCCCTGGGCTACATCTTCTGTTTCACATCCACTCATCACGGTTTCTATTGAAGAGTGTGAGTGAGGGTTTATGCTTGAGGTATATTTGAATCCTGTTCTGTTTGGTTTCTATTGAAGAGTGTGAGTGAGGGTTTATGCTTGAGGTATATTTGAATCCTGTTCCAAAGCAACCAAAGTCTGGCAAAGATGACTAATCATTATAGGTGTGCAACAACCTCTGTGGATCTGCATGCAAACCCTTTATTGCTTATGTGCTCCACAGAGGGATTTCTAAAATCCTTTGGTAATGTGATTATCAAAGGAGAGATGACTAAACACATGGCTCTATGTATATATTAGTACCTGTTCCACATTTTGGGGGCTACTACCTATGCGGTACTCTGGGGATACTTTGTTTTCTAAAAGTGGATAACTATGCTTTCTTTGGCTTATAGCTTTACAGCATGAGTTTGACACCAGGTATCTGTCTCTATGATACCCTTTTGGAGGATGTGTGTGTCATCTGGAGAATAAAGTATAACCCACAGTATGCATTTTCATCAAATGTGGGCAGGCATATCCCTACTGTGTTTGCTTGTACCTAAGAAAGCTATATGCCAAACAGGAGTGGTCCCAGGACTGAGTGCAGGTGAATACCACTTGTTACTGGCATAGAATTGTACATGGAGGCTGCAAATGTTACTGTGTGTCCTACATCTGTGCTTCAGTTGTCAGTCCATCATCTAACAATCATTTATGGTCAGTCTGTTGAGGCTATGTATAATACCAGAATGTGAGATGGGTATGAATTGCTGGTGAGCTATAGCTTGGCTGTGTGGACCTCCACTCCCTCACCTATAGCCTTTTTAACTGGCTTGAAGTCTACTAGGTGTAGGAGCCATGATCTGGCCTTGAGAGAACCTAAGTGGGTATGGTGCAGTGTTTGCAGGTTCATAATGTCTCTGTTAATGAGTTCCATAATGCTGTGCTCCATAGCCTTCCAGATAACATTTGTCTGGCTTACAGGGTGAGAGTTTCCAGGATCTGTTGTACTTCTACTCTTAATCAATTTATGTTAACATTTGCAATGGGTGTGACGAGGGTGGACAGGATTAGGAATAAGTATATTAGAGGGTCAGCCCAGGTTTGAAGGTTAGTAGACCAAGACAGATAGGCAGGATTATGTTGGTTTGTACATGTGCTGAGGAGGGATGCAGAGTATATTGTGAAATAGATGCTAAGGATGAAGCCGCCAGGTAACAGGAAAAGAGGAATGCCCAAGATGAGGTTTATGGTTGTGGTGAGAGAGGACATGCAGGTGGATGGTGTGACAGCGCAAGATGCAGAGGGCAGGAAGAAATGGAAACAGATGATCTACTGTGGCAACCCCTAATGGGAGCATCCAAAAGGAGAAGAAGAAGAAGACATTGTAGCTCAACCCTTGTCGACTGTGAACACCATTACCGTGCATCATTCCACAAGTATGTAACCTGTATAGAGGCTGCATCTGGACAGAGTGTTTAGGTGAGTGGTGACTTCATATGTCAGCTTGTGTATGACACAGCCAGGGACACTGTCCAGTACCATTACCACTGTGGTTTGGACTTTGGTAAAGAGATGTTTCTAGAGTGTCTGTGAATCATCAGGTTTTACATTCTTCAGGTCTGGAAATGTGGCCCTTGTGTAACGATAGGGTGGTGAAATCAGCATTCAAACTCTCTGACAAGAAATTGGTAATGTCAGTCAGATAAGTGTACTTTGTGACCATTTACATTAACTGTGACCCGATCTGAGATTTCCCCTGTAGATTATAAACAACACTAAAGAAAGCTTTAGTGTTGTCTTTGGAATCATTGCCATTTTGTATTTTGAAGCTTGCCTTGTATGTTTAATGAGGGCTTGTATTTTCCCCAACGATACTGACCAGAGATGTTATCCCTTCTTGGTATGTGACTCTTTTTTGGTACAACTTCACACCTTCTATTATATATTTCGTTCATGGCAGGGGTCCATGAGACTAATGCACTTTTACTGTATAAGTGAGAATTTCTTGTGTCTCTGATAACACGGTCCATGCAGCCCTGTAGGTGAACAGTGTGCATTACTAAAGGATTATGCAGCTGGGACAGTGTTAACCTTAGTAATGCAAACCAATGACAGATAGCAACAACAGCATCACCCACAGCACAGTGCCAACCCATGTCATACACACACATGCATACTCAAGTTCCAAAATGTGTGTAGTACAATGCATACTGGCCACCAACAGAAACTATGGAGTGTTAACACTAGCCAATACAGGGCATGTCACCCTGCCCATGTGTCCAATATGCATGTACATGCAGATAGTGCACCTCCACCATGTTCACAAATGGACAGCTGCAAATGTGTGTTGCACACACCCCACACTTACTGTTTACAGTATAACGCATGCTGACACAACTACACACATCAGCCAAGTGGCACATGGGAAACAAAACACAATTGGAATGAACACTGGTGAAAACAATACAACATTGCTAATTACAGCTTTAATGCATCATGCCTGCTCAGCTACACCTTCAAGGATATCATTACACTTTACAGCTAACAACATGCTACACATCCATCCATTGCTATACTTTATTAAATTCACCCTGTGCATCAGCACCATGTTAGCCTGTTCCTGCATCAATGTTACAGATGACAGGAGGTGGCACAGGTTTCATCATATGCACAGGGTATGTTGTTGGTTTGCCAGAGGCCTACACTGAGCCATACAATCAACATGTGTGTGAGTGTGTGTGTGAGGGCCATGAGTACTGTTATGGGCCAATGTTGATGTCATGTGCGCGGGTATGTGTTTGCCCTAGGTTTCTGGTTTATGTGTGTGTGTCTGCATGCACACAGTTCCACCATGTAGCTGCCATATACAGGGATTTGTGAGATAGCTACAGACTGTACCTGGCTGGCTTTACAGATCACCGTCTCTGGCCATGGATACGGAAGATGTGCCTGGCAGGAGTGCTGCAGACAGTATCAGGTACTAATCCAGATTGGGTACTATCTGAAGAGGTTGACATATGTTCACTGGATCCAGGTCCCTGCTGGGACTTGGCAGAGCCATGTGCACGTGGTCTGCTAGAAGGGTCTATGGACAGCCCCCCCAACATTGCTGGGGCTGGTACTGGCACTGCTGGAGTGGCTGTGACTTGCTGGACATCCACGGTGATCTCTAATGTTGCTGGCATACATCCACATCGACGTCTCAACCATCCCACACTGTCCTGACACATGGACATGACATTGTGGAGGACATCCAATGTCTCACCCCAATGCCTATCAGTGACCTCAGTGTAGTTATGTATGGCACCTCCTAGGTCACGGATACTGTCATTTACAGAGGTGTAATGAGCCCTCTGTGCCCTTAGCCCCTGTCTGGTGTACTGCTCCATTCATGTCTGTGCCTTCATGACAGCCTGGAACATGCGTGTGGTAGAAAGAGGTGTGGCACATCTGCCAGGGACATGATGACCAGCAGTGCTCTGACGAGAACCCCTGGGCATCTGCCTATGTGGTAACGTTCCAGACATCTGGCTATGGCTGCTGTGTCCTGATACATGTGCCATAGATACCACACTTTCCTGGCCAGTGCCAAATGTACACTGTCCCTCAGCTAAGGCAATGGTGATGATGGATGCACAGGCAGTATGACTGTGTGCATGGATGGGGTGGAGACTTGTGTACTGTCAATTGGTGGCCCAACAACAGACCCCGACAAACCTGCCTATGCCTCAACACACCTATCCTCATCACCACTGCCTGTCTCAGTGACATCAGGTTCCTTGCTGTACTGAACCAGCCCCACCTCGCCACCTGTGAGAGGAAAACAGGAAACACACTTTAAGACCTGAACATGACTTCAGACCACATGCACACATGTGCACACACAAAACTACACTCCTCCCAAAAGCAGACACCACAACACCAGCAATCACAGAACATACACAATAGCAGGTGATGGTAGGGTACAGTATCACAAGCAAAACAGTCATATCACACATATCAGCATGCAGGACATGTGTTGCTCAACAGCATGCAGTGCAAGTGTTGTCAGTCCTTGTTACTAACAGTATACATGGCTTTGATGCATGTGTTTTGTTATTAGGTGATGGCCCTCCCCCTGGAACACAATGCATACATGGACACAAAATTGCTGTGCAGGTATTCATAACCCTGTGATGTACTGTGCACCATAACTCACAGGTGTACATACCATTGCTGGATGTGTATCTGTGTGTCAGATAGGTATCCAATGCTGATTACAGCCTCTGTGTCTTTAGCAAATAATTGTGGACACATTTTTAGCATATGCATGATGAGTATTCACACAACATCATCAGTGGTGCATGGATAATTGATGGAATACCATTCGGCCACATACCCAATGTACGGTACTTATGGTGAGTGTAGATCATATTGTGGACATGAGGCTCTCATATATGACATGGCATGCTAAAACACAACTGCATATTTAAACACTACACATACCCAATATGTGTCATATGACCTAGCCACTCAATAGCATCACAAGACATATATGTGTCAGTTGTGCAAATTGTGATTGGTATGCATACAGTTTAGAGGTGCATATGTGTGCACACATGCATCATTATGGTGTGTAGCAATGACAGCTATGTGTAGTACTGTGGTTACAATAACTGGATGGGGTATAGTACCATAGGCCATCATCATGAAGCATCAGGTGGTCACTCAAGGCTACAAATGTTCACAAACCAGCACTAATCATGCTGTGCTGGAACTGTACTACCTTGGCTAAATTCACCATTTCACAACCAGTTGTTACGTGAGTTTGTAAGGTGGCCAATAAGGAGCATTCCCTGACATGAATGTGTAGTATGTTGCAGAGTGTTTAAATGCCCCAGGATAGGCCTCTACCCCTCAGGTATATTATGTGTAATGTGTGGATGAGATTTTGGATACTGGAGTGTGTCTTTACAGAGGGTTTGAAAATCCTTTATGTGTAGCATGTTAAAATGCTCTGCGTATGACATAGATGTGTATGTTATGCGCATGTTGAGTATCAACTGTGCCTATCCAATGGTCACTACAGTCTAGCCACATTTGTTTGAGATGGTCTGGGTACTGCATGTGTTTGAGACAGCTAATCACATTAGTGAGATGTGTGTGCTCTTACACCAAAAATGCACAGCATGCATTATGGGTAGGTGTGTTACATGTGTACATGGCCTACACCTTAACTATGACATGCACTTTTTATTTACAATAATAAATGTAGAACACACTCACCAGCATCTGTCCACTGCCTTGATGTCACCCCAGAGGGACCTACATAGAGATGAGACAGTTTGGCAGTGGCCACAACTGTGGCATTGCTACTGTGTGTTTGCAATCTTACAGTACAACAACAGTTTACATTCACAGGGCTACAGATTATGTTCCAAATGATCAGTATTGCACAACGACAGGCTCCACATCTTTGAACGACACACTCCACATCTCACATAGGCATGATCTACCAATACAGATAACAGTAGTCTACAGATATGCCATGTTACCTGCATGCTCCATGTGTGCTTGCTGGCTGGCTCCAACCTCCATCATGGTATATGTCTGCTGCTGTTGTTGTTGGGCAGGTGCCACCAGGCTCATGAGCAGCTCCTCCACTCTGGTGAGGGGGGATGGATATTAACACCACCTCCTGTTGCAAGCTGTTGTCTATGCACATCAGCAGCATGCTGACGGACATATCTGAAAAGATCACTGCAGTGGTGGCGTACCTGCTCATATGTCCGGTTATGCAGGCCTACCTCATTGACCCTGAGGACAACATCTTGCCACATTTCAGTACGCTCCTGCTGGTCCTGGCTGCTTCGTGACAACATGAAACGGTAGTGCTGAATCATACTGCTAGTAATGATATCATCTTCAGCACTACTGTAACTCGGGTTCCTGTGGTGGGCCATGATCCCTGGAAGACATAAATACAAACGTATGTCTGAGCAAGTCATATGGCACATTTAACGTTATACAGTACAGATATCACTGAACTGCCATATATAGCAACCTATAAGCTAACCAAGAGTGAAACACTGTAACTGCCACTTATCACTGCTCACCCCACAACTGCTTGAAAGTGCCTTGCTCACTCTCTATCTAATGAACCATGTTCTGCACAGCAACAAAATAAAATCACTATATAAGACTATACAAGAGTACCTGGCACACTGTATGCAACATGATGCACCACCTAGCCACAGCAGATATACATCAAGCTGAAGTGTAAAAAAATATATCATCCATCACAATCAGTGTAAGGCCCAGTAAATGTATTACAATTATACCACACAACTTGTTAATGCCAAACCCGTGGCCAAAACATGTGCACAATTAGGAATATAGGTCACATACTGCTGTAGTACACTATTAATGCTGCTAGATACTCTTTATATGTTTTACCACACATATGTCAAAGGACATGTTACAGACATACCCACACACACATCAGACATAATTACAGGACACAAAGGTATGACAACCCAGATAAGCTTTCAGTGTGTACTATACAGTACTGTGTGTCAGTACTTACACAACCTTAATCTTGAGAAATGTAATCTGTGATGAATACAGGGACCACACAAAACAGTGGATGCAAGCAATGTGGACATACACCATACTTTGCTGTACAGGCCCAGAGCTTCAATTAGTACTACAGTACACACAGGATTTGCATTCAACATTGGTACCAATCAATAATCATAGATGTAGTGCTTTAGCCTCCAATGACACCCTAATTAAAACCAAGGGACTTAATCACACTGTATGCAATAGCACTTGTTCTGCCTAGCAACAGAATACATAGCTTTTGCTAGGATCAAAGCAAGGACCCATAATACCATAACATAAACAGTTTCCCACTAAGCTATCCCACAGATACATATCTTTGACGTATTCACAAACATATTGACCATCACAGTCAGTCAACAGTATATATACATATACACATCCATTTGTCTACATATACATATATATGTAGGCACACATACATTTCACCTTTCATAGTGAGAATATCAATTATACAAAGGATGTAAGGTGTACAGTAATGCAATACAATTGCACAGTCTTGGGATAAATGCATTGAAGGTGTTCACAGTCCAGGTAGCTTTAGGAGGCCTTACTGGCTTCAACATTGCAAACTGAACAAACCACCCACAGTGTTTAACCACCACATGTCATATACTAGCACTGTATGCTGTCTTATTTGTCACACACTAAAAGCTACATACAAATATGTGCATACTAACCTTCACCTACATATATATCTCCCCCTTTACAAACAGTTGCAATATGTCCCCTGCTCTATGCACATATACAGATGTGAATATATATGACACACATATATTTCTCCATATGTGTGTGGCATACACACACATGGTCCACACTGTTGTAAGTCCCTGGACCTCACAGCTGATCTGTTGGGCCTTGCTGCAACACAAACAGGTGTCACATATGAACACAGACTAACATTAGAGGGGGTATACATGGCAACAGATGCTAGATAAGTATACTATACTGCTACAGCAGTTGCCAATGCTAAACTACACTTTAATATGACTATCATGCATGTGTTGTTCTGTCACACCCATGTTTATATAATGTCAGTGCTAATCCCCCCCAACAGCTATTGGCCACACTCCTGTACAGAACACAGATAACATGGATCAGATCTTTGACATTTAATGCTGAGCTACACATTTCACAGGCATGTCTCACTGCCCACAGGTACACACAGTATTGTCCATAGCAGTAGTTAAGCAGAACATCTGTGCATAAAGAAGTACTGCTGCCACATATGAATGTTTCACATTATGTAGACTATTCTTCAATAACATCTACTACATGCCAGTAAATACATATGTGTCACATACCTTTCCTTTGTATAATTTGGTAATATTTCTTTTTCCTTTTTTCTGTCTCTCTCTCTCTCTCTCTCTGTCAGTCTCTGCAATAGAGTGATTGAGTTTGTTGGCAGAGATTGCAGCCTGCTTTTGTAGGAATTTGCACATGAGCATGTGATGGCCTTTGCACCAATTAGTGGCCACCATTTGCTAATTGCATGCAGCCTGCTGTGTAGTAACTGCAGTAATCACTGTCATAGCAACCCAGTGCTATAAATTGCTGACTCGTGTAGGCGTGGCCCTTTCAGCTTTCCAAGATGGAGATCATCCTTGTTTGGTGTGGACATCATTGTTTAAGACAGAAGGTTGGTATAGTTCTTATATCAGAAACAGGGGTGTAGCCAGAGATTTATATTTTGTACTCAGACCTAATGTTGCTGCTTCCAGTACCCACTTGTCAGTGTAGAAATGTACTCACCCCTCAAAATGCTACCCCAAGATACATGGAAAGATGTACTTTATTTTCAACTGTTACAATTAACTGCCATACAAAGCTAGTTATAGAGATGTATTCCTTTGGCACAATAATTGTTTGTGAACTGCTATACTGTGAATATTCATTTACTCAGTTCTAAACAGTTTGTGCTTTTTTAGTGTTGACATTAGCACAAGATGCTCAGAAAAACTGGACACATTTCAGAACTGTGAGTATGCTTACCTACATCCTTGGTAGAGCCTGCACACACAGGTATATTCTACATTTGGGTAGGCTTGCAGAAGTACAGAGAGCATAAGTACTATTGTGTGGATTTCATCTTGCTGGACTTACAGGGTTGCTGTGTACATGTTAGTTTATCAAGGCAAGTAGTCTGTCTGCATAACTCCCAACTGTGGACCTATCCACATGACAGCCAGAGAATTGCCTGTTATTTTTTGTCTGTGCACCACACAGGTCTTTTCAGCAATAGAGCAATGGCATTCTTACAGTTGGTTGCTACCAGTACATGGCAACATCCATTTGTATTTCAGTGTTGTATTCCTACATAAGGCTATGCTTCTGAAACTCCTTCCAAAGCTATTTGAACAGTGTGTAACAGCAGAAAGGCTAATATGCCTCTATGTTTCTGCCTCTGCCAGACCTCTCAACCAATCAGGTGCATATTTGAACAGACTCAGGGAAAAGTCAAGAAAAAGTCAGGGACAATCAGGGACACCTTTAAAATATTAGTGCCATTAAGTTGAAACATTGAGAGAATCAGAGCATATGAATTAATACACCTTTTCTGAAGTAAAAGGAGTGTCTAACTCTTAATTATTGTCATTATTCATTAAGTGTAATTCACCACCTTTCTGGCCAAAGTCAGTAGTTTCAGGATGGATTCAGAGGGACAGAGCTAAAATTTGTGTCAAAATCAGGGCCATCCCTGAAAATTAGGGACAGTTGGGAGGTATGGCCTCTGCCCTAAACAGATATTCTAGTGTGTGTCCTGCTGTGATACTGTGTGGGGTTGTAAAGTGATGGTGTAACATTATTTCCTGCTAGAAAGGTTGCTTCTCTTAAAACAGTCATGTAATGTAATCCCACAACAATTGTTGGTCAACATCCACAGAACAAGTTGTGTGGTATGGTATTCCTAATTTTCCTTTACATTCACTCATTCTGATGCATTATATAATTATTTAAGCACCAACTTGATGTATATCTACTGTGGCTTAGTGGTACTTCATGTTCTGTAGTGTGTGGAAGGTCCGGGGTTCGAGACTTACAGAGGTGTTTTATTTTGCTCCTGAGCAGAACAAGGGCCCTCACATACAGAGTGACTAAGGCACTTTTAAGCAGTTGTAAGCGGGTTTCTGCGGGTTTGCGCATTGCTGCGCATTGCTTAGCCAAGCGCAAACTCGCGCAAACCCGCTAACTACTGCTTGATAGTGCTTACTCCCGTTCAACCCCGCACTAATTTCTTTGAAAGAAAAGAAAAATGGAGCGATAGGAAAGTGGTGATAAAGGGGCACAAAGAGGGAAAGACAGTATGGAAAATAACTTGGGATGCGCAGGACGGGTGTAGGGAAGGTCCATAGCTGCCCATTTCTTCAACAGCAACAGCTGTGCATATGCAATAAATTTGGAGGTAGATATGAACCCTTCAACCCCTGAGAGAGGGGTGAGGACAACAAAGTATGTTGTAATGCCAATTAAATAACATTTCATGTGTCCAGTGGACATGTGTGCAAAATGGGCAGCTATGTATGGGTCGTAATTTTTTTTTTGGGAGCAGATTGCCCTTTTTTTATTTTTTTGTCAGGTGAGAGTGGAATGTGGGTTAGGGGAAGTAGGTATATTTGGGGAGGTAGGTTGGGGAAGTAAATAGACAAGACAAACAAGATGCATACAGGGGTGGTATATGACACATTGTGGTGGGTGAACACCTTTGACGGGAGGGATGTTTGGAAATTGCAAGCCCATGAGCCCCCAGTTGGAAACAGTGGGACTGAGGTCCCCACCCATGGGCAGTCACCACTGCACCTTCATGGCCCACAGGGTGGCTGTGCTGGGGGCTGTGTAGGAGGGGCAGGCTGACCCAGGAGTTGTGCCATTCGGGCCTCAAGCTGGTGTAGACGTTCTGCAACAGAACGTTCGATCTCACTACGCACCACAACCCGGACTGTTTGAAGGGTGATAGGTGCCCCTCCGCCCATGCTTGCATGGGGGGTCCGAGCCCCATCCCCTGCAGCACTTCCACCCGAAGGTGGCACAGGGGCAACGGAAGAGGAGGTCTGAGGCTGGGCACCAGATCTGCTGGTGCCAGGTGACATGGCCAGCTGAGGTGGGACAGGTGGGTCTGCTGGGACTGGCCTTCCCATACAAACTATGTTTTGGAGAGTTTAATAAAGATATGGGTTAGTAACAGTCAACAGCATTCCCAATTAGTTATAACAGCATGCAGAAGTAGTCCCATTAAACCAACACACCAGAATTTCAACAGTTGAAAAGCAAGCATAACACATGCATATATAGAACATTAGTGGACATTACAACAGCATACAGGTTGAATTGATGGCAACAGGCCACCAATATTGTGGTATATTAACAGGGCACATGCATATAAATAAATGCAAATATTTATAAACCAATAGGACATATGTCCCAAAAAATGTTTTGAGATTAGACATACCGATTGAGGTGTGGAATTGCATTTTTATGCACATACAGTAGGGTGGGAAAATATAGCTCAATTAGCAACTTATATATCCTTCTAGTTTTCACTACATTCCTATTAACTGCAGTTATATGTCCCTTACATGTATTATTACACTACCCAATGTCCTTATATTGTGCAATTGGATTTTGCTAGATCATTATATACATGAGCTATATCTTACATACAAACTGTCCAAGGTGCAGATGTTACTGCAACATATTTTGCTCACACACACACTACTGCTAAGATGGTACACTGACAGATTTACTTTCATATAATTATCTAGATATGTTCAGGTGAAAGTATCAGTTATATGTTAACAGCTCCCTACATTTCCGGCAGCACACTGATATTTCTGGGGAACACAATACCAAGCTACTCATGTGCCAGATTAACCTGTATATGCTGGCCATGAACCAACAGTTGAGGGCTGTACATATGCATACAAGATACTGGCACTCCCTCCATCCATGTTATATGGGCTTACCTAAGTGTGGTTTGACACTGCTTAATACAACACTACTATTTGTAGAATGCAACAGTACAACATATCAAAGAAAATAACACAGACGTACTACATGAATCATACATTTATTAAAGGATTATTACACCTTTATTTATTGGGTTAAAAGACTTTTTGAAGGCTCTCTCATTTATTTTATATAACAGTACATGTAGAGTAATTACTAACCTGCCTCATGATGCAGCCTTTGCAGCCTATCTTCATGGGCTTGCTGGTTCATAGCCCGGACACCTGCAGCTGTAAAGTAAATGCACTGATATTGAGACATACCTATCCATAGTATAGACAATCATAGCAATTCTTAACTACTTACTACAATGGCTACTTACTCAGTACTGGTGCATTAGGCATTGTACGGGATTCCTGGATCCACTGGTCCAGTTGATCTTCCCTACGTCGCTTCAGGTCAGAATAATGGTGCCTGACCTGCTCACCAGTTCGAGGAACAGCAGTGGCACTGGCGAGATCATGGGCAAGACTGTTCCAGGCCTCCGCTTTATATTAGGTACCCTGGTACTGGCCCCGCAGGAGTCTTTCCTCATGATTGTGGACAAGGAGCCAAACCATTACTTTGGACTCCTGGATGCCCCAGCGTTGCACTCTAAATTGAGTGCCTTCTCCAACACCAGCCATGCTGACTGCAGAAGGAAGCTACAACCAGTTATAGCAAGTATTCCCACCTGTGGAGCTTACATATGCCTCATTTCCTGCACTTATTTGTGATTGGCCAGTTTTGGAAAAACTCAGCTGTAGGCACGCCTTCTTAGCTGATGTTGGCAATGTTTAAAATTCCTTTGATAGATATGTGTCTGTTGAAAGTGCATGTTTGTGAAATGCTGTCATGGCTTAGTGGTTACGTACTGTGACTATACTGCACAGTATCCTGCGTTTGAGCCCTGTCACTGCATTTTATTTTCCTGCTGGGCAGACCTGACTGATTAAGGTACAGTAAAGGAGGTGTGAGCATGTTTAACCAACTTTGCTCAACTTTGCCCGACATTGCCCAAAGTTGCTCGACATTGCTCAGCATTGCCCGACTTTGCCTGACGTTGCACTGGTTAGCGCGGTGCGCAGCTATACACAAATATGTTGCAGTTGCGCTGCTCAGCGCGGTGTGCAGCTATGCGCAATTGTATTTAAATATGCTCAATAATAGTAAAATGTGCTTAGCATGCTTTATATTGCTTAAAATAGGGTACTCATGCCTCAGAATGCATAACCATTTCACACATATATATATATATATATATATATATATATATATATATATATATATATAAAATTCGTTCACTACTACATTTAACATTTCAATGCTTTACAAAACTTATACATAAAAAATGTCAGGAAATATTTTTGTATACAGATTTCCCACAGAAAATGGAATGTGCAGTAGTGGGACTCGAACTGGGAATGTCTCTTCTTTGTTCGAAGGCTCTAACCACTACTCTATCGCTATTTTGCATAACTTGCATATATTTTTCATATTATTCTCTTTTGGTGTCTAAGCTGCTAACTGTAGCTAAGTAATGGGCAAACCGTGCAAACCTGCACAAATACGGGCAGCTATATCAGAAGAAAAAAAAAATATTTTTATTTTTAGTTTTGTCAGTTGTTTAACATATGGGGGAGTCTAGTGTTACATTGTGCATATGTGAGCAGACTCGCTCATGTAACTCAAAATTGTGGCGTTTCTTCATTGCAGGGGCATGGATTTTTGGACTGCTCGGCAGTCCGACATGCCCCCTACACAGTTGAGGCAGCACCCCCTCATTAATATGCATGGTGCGCTGCTATCATGCTCTTACACTGGCATTTCCGAGTAAGACTAATCTAGTCTTACATGGAAGATTAGTAAATCCGGGGGACACTCTTTTTCTCTTTTATTCTTTTTTACCATACCCCAAAATTTATCATACTTACACAGTTTTACTACTAATCTCTCATCTTTTTCATTAATCCACTTTAACACTTTGTACAAATTTAATGAAGCAGGGTATACCACTGGGTTAATTAACCTCAAACCTCTTCTTTATTTACATACAAAACTCATCATTTTACTAGGTTTAATCTACAACCCCATATAAATGAAAAAATAACTGTAATAATTCATTTTCAAATACTGTTGGCAACATAAATATACTTACTAAGTATGCAGTTTTTCCCATCAATACTGAATTTATCAAATAAGCCTTTTTCTGAATGATAATTTATATGTTTTTCAGAAAAGGCATGCTTGCTTTAATTCTTATATTGTTTTTCCCATTGAATTCTACTTACATCTTTATTCTCAAATGTTATACCCAACACAGAAATTTCATTCATTGTAAAATATGTATCCCCAATTTTTATTACATCACCTAAGCCTTTACTTTTTGCTTTATTTAAAGTCATCCCTGTCATCTCCAGATACTCGGGTATTATGGCCTGTGATGTAGATGTCCTTATCATACTCAGTAGTTGTGCTACAAATAAGGGAGTAGTCAGTACTGTGGCCACATGCAAGTGAATGTTCATCATACTATTTACCCCAGGACACAGGCCACATACCTATTACAGCGAATGCCATTTCGCCGACACATATAGACCAAAATCCAAATGGGAAAAAAATCACTTGGTCTGAGCTGTGACATTGCCCTTTACCTCACTGCAGTGCAATCTCAAAGTTGGTATATTTAGTTGAGGCGTGGGGGCACAGCCCCTCACAATGTGGGGTGTTGTTATGTTTGAAATTGTGTGTATGTGTTTTTAGTGCAAGAGATTTCTTTCCCAGGGAAAGAAATCACTGTTTTGAATGTTCACGGTTTAGTGAGGTCACTGATTACGTGTAGATGAAGAGGCATTGGATAAAACACCTCTTCGAGCATTTAATATAGACCTGGTCTGATTAGGGTGTGATGTCTACTTTATACATGGGTTGTGCATTTGTTTACATGACATAACAAATCCCCCCATGTTTTTTTTCATTGCAGGTGCTGTCATGGCTATGGCAGCAATCTTTGGTGTGCGTTTATACTGTTTGTATTATACTAATATCACAGTTACAGTCAGTGTTTGCCCAAAATCTGTAGTCCTTCAGAGAGCTGTTTGGACAGAGGATGTGTATGTCACTCGTGCCATCTGTGACTTACATAATAGACAAGAAAGGGCCTAGCAGACAGCCCTGATATATGGATCTGATCACTGGACCTGAGATATAGGTCACTTCACACATTTCAACATATTTAGATGCCACTTATGTGATCCACTGGTCTACCCACTTAGTGATAAAGGTGTTTATGGCACATCTGACAGTGTTGAGTGAATACATCAGTGTGGATTTGTGCCAAATGTCTTGGACTTGTCAAGTTCAAAAGGATGATAGTGTTGTCATCATGCATTACCTTGATGACCGCTTTGAGGACATCTAACAGATGTACCAGACATTATGTAGCATTAACAACTCACACAGGTCTGTTGCACACAGCTTATTTATTACTTGTGTCTATTTAGAAAAGGTCCATGATGACATGTTAGTCTACCTCACAGATGAGGGAGAGTCAGGAAGTGTCCGTCCATGCATTGGGTGTGTCCCTCCAACTCAGATGGATGCATGTTGATGTACACCTTTCTATAGGAACATAGTCTGTGTGGAGGGTGTGTTAATGTGTGCATTCAACCATGTCAGAAGGTGTATGTGCTGAGTCATGCTATAGGTGATGTGTGATGTTGTGACAGCCCATTGATTTTGTATGACAGGCCTGGATGAAAGTAAGACAGTGCATACTGCCTATCTTGATTTGGCCTATGGTTTGGAAACAATCCCCACACAGGTTTCATTGAGAAACTCTCCCAGCTGGGGTTTAACCCTTACATCGCTAGATAGGTAACCAATTGTCTCATGAACAAAACACATACTGTGAAAGTTGGTGAATTAACCTGTACCAGTAGAGCTGTCACCACTGGCATACCCCAGGAATCTGTGCTTGGCCCTTTACTGTTTGGAATCTATTTCATGACAGTTCGGGCTAAAGTACATGGCCTTTGGCTTACTGCATTTATTTATTTATTATTTATTTATTTATTTTACATTTGTTAACTGGGAAAGTCTGACTTGGAACAAGCCAATTTTCAGTGGAGGCCCAGGGAGAAACTCTCCAGATGCATGTCTTTGTAACGTGGGAGGAAACCAAGGCACCCAGAGGAAGCCCACATGAATGCAGAGAGGGCATGCAGACTCTGCACAGAAGGCACCCCAGCCGAGAATCAAACCGGAGAACCTCTTGCTGCGAGGTGACAAGCTACCGCTGTGCCACTGCGCCGTTACTGATGCTTGCATATTGGCTGCAATCAATGAGTCCACCAATGATGATAACATACTACAGGAGGGGCTAACACAGACAAATGACTGGTGACAAAGCCACACAGTCTACAAATAAATGCAAAAATTTGTCTTTATTTTGTTCTTCTGCAAAGTGGAACTCCCTGCTAATTACAGCATTGACAACGGTCCCACTATGCTGAAACCTAGTGATGCACGAGCTCGGAATATATGTAGATAGCAATCTGAACTTTGACCACCAAGTGTCCCCAGTAGTACTGAAAGCCTATGTTGTGCACATCATAAGTCATGCCATTATATTCAGCTCTGAGGAATATATAACTGCACTGTATTCAAACTTCATCAGAACACTAATAGACTATAATGCTCCCTTTTGCATGTTACCTCACCAGACACATGGAGCAGCTGTAGAGACTTCGGGGGTTTCTTAGCAAGAAAACACAGGGCCTACAAAGCGTGCCATGATGTATGAGGATAGACTGAAAGCTATGTCACTGTAATCTGTATCATATAGGATGAGGTGACTTCTGCCTGTCTCTGACCATGCCCTGGTAGGAATAGTGCACATCCACAAATTAGATATAGGTGATGACATCAGCAGTGTCTGGTGAGGAGAATATGGCAATAGTAGTGTCCCACATGCTGGTGTAAAAGGCTCTCTCTAATGTCAAGCAAGTGCACAAACACACACACACACACACACACACACACACACACACACACACACACACACACACACACACACACACACACACACACACACACACACACACACACACACACACACACACACACACACACACACACGTGCACACAGACCAGTTGACTGCAGCGAGAACAGAATCCCCTACCTAGCTAATTACACAGACTACAGAGCTTAGTACTTTACACAAGCACCATGGCACACGTCTGGCCTTTACAAGGCTGCAGGGAAACTTATAGTGGATGACATCAGCAGTGGATGTTGGAGAGAAGATGTTGGGAGCCCTGCATGAAATGTATGTGTAGGTATGTGCAAGTGTCAAAATACTGTCAATCTATAGGATAGGAGTGGTAACTGTAAGATACACACTTATGCTCTTCCGGAGATAAACAAACACAAACACACACACACACACACACACACACACACACACACACACACACACACACACACACACACGCACATGCACGCACACACACGCACACACACGCACACACACGCACACACACACACACACACACACACACACACACACACACACACACACACACTTGACTGCAGTGAGAACAGAACCTCCTACCTATCGAAGTACACAGACTACAGAGTCCAGTACTTTACACAAGCTGTCCACCCTCCACCTAATCCAGGTGTGTCTTTTCATGCCACTCAGTGTATGTTTAGGGCCATCATGGAGGCACAGGCATGTTCCCATTGGTCCTCCAGAGAAATGCTTAGGGTTGTAGATGCAGCACAGGCTGGTGTGCATGACTGCCTCTACCGTGTTGCCAATTCAATAGATCAGATGAATGACACATTGGAATGGGAGGTTTCAGTGTTAGAACATCTGTTGGGAGGGGGACAGCATCCTCATGGGTGTAGGTTAGCCACATTATCTGCTGTTAGCTGATGTGGCCATGCCTGATCATGGTCCCACAGTTACACTACCTCCACTGCTCCATCGATGGTTGAGGAGGCCACACCCAGATGTGGCAGGTCATGGAGTCATGGTCCTGGGCATCCTTATGAGGAGAGCTTGTCCAGCAGACATCAGTCATGTTCAGGTAGCAGTGCATCTGACCGTGGGCATTGACATGCCAGTGCAACTCCTGGCAGAGCCAGTTCTTGTGGTCAGTTTCAGTAACGATGAACTGACACCTCTACCATGCATGGCTCACACTTGTCTGACATACCAAGATACTCACTATAGCTACTGTCTATAAACTATAATTCACAATAGCCTGCCATTGTTTTGTACCCTTAATAAACTCTAGGAATTAGCATAACTCCTAGAATGGTACAATTCAGTAGCCTAAAAATTAACTGCATGAATTAGCATAACTGTTAAAAAATTTAGACTGTTTCTGTTATTGCATTGTGCTAATATGTTAAACTGTTAAAAACCTTGACTGTTTGTAAATATTACTCTTATTGCATTGTACTAATATGTGCACTCTATAATATGTGTTTTTCTATTTGTTTAATTTTGCTTAATTTGTGCACAATACATTTTTCTAATAACTTACTCTTATGTTAAATCTGTAATTTGTAATTTTCTGGAGCTTTTCTCCCCACGACTCCATTGAAAACGGGCTCCTTGTGACCCAATGGACTATCCTGGCAAACAAACTATAAATAAATACATAACTAAATAAATAAATAAATAAGAGCTGACACAGAGCTTGGCTGCATTTATGTAGACACTTGCACACCAGTTTCACTTGGAGGACCCATACAGATACATACACAACAGTTACATGATTCAGATGTGAAGCTTAAAGCTCATTTTGCCTTACTGGCCATTCGTTACTTTATCCAAATGTCTGCCTGTTTCTCTTTCTTACACACACACACACACACACACACACACACACACACACACACACACACACACACACACACACACACACAACACACACACACTGACCTTTTGTATCAGCCTAGACTTCCTGCCCCCCCACACAACCACAACACCTTGTACAAGTGATTATAACTGTGCCATCTCCTTGTTTTCTATCTTTTGGATTCAGGGATACATAACTTTTGTGTCTGATGCTCAGTGTGCATAGCTGACTTAGTGTTTAGTATATCTGCATTTGTGATGTTGATTTGGTAATTGTACCGTTGACTTATATTGGTCTTAGAAACTTAGACAGTTAATAAAATGAAACATTTTTTGCATCAGTATTGTTAATGATCTTGTGAGGGTTGTGAAGTCTGAAAATGAAATGTGTCTCTTTACTTTCTAACTTCTCTCTTTAATGATTTTGCAGTACAAACATATGGTGCTAAACCGAGGACATTCGGTGACCTATCAGTACTTATGAGAGTTATGACTGTGTGACTCTTTGATGCCTGGGGCCTACTACTTGATAATGGACACATATAAGTCACATAAGTCTTTGCTGTCACATGATAAAGTTATTTCTGTAGAAATCACCCACCTTTTACTTGGTTATATTACCAGGTAACAACATGCAAGGATATGCCATTCATTCGTATTATCAAACATTACACTTCAAGTTCAACACTTATCTTGTAAATCCAGCAGCTGCAACAGTTTTAGTTCAGGGCTGACTATGTCTGATGTTAGAAGTACACAGACAATACATTAGTAAGTAAAGGTTGCGAGTATTGCCTGGCATCAGTGTTACTATATGCATGTGTGTTAGAGGAAGGTTTTAGCCCCTTAGGTGGTGAGTGAGTGTGCTATGCATGCCTCTTAGCCAATGCAAGGGCATATTGAGCACACCTATTTCTACCTATACCCACAGCAGCTGCTGATCCCTGCTCTGACTCCTCACCCGCATGTGGCTGTGGTGACCTTGCCATTGGTAGTGGGATGTGTGCCCATTCCCCTTGTTGATCCTGCTGAGGCTGTTTTCTCATGATGATGTTATGTAGCATGGCACATACAGTGAATATTTCAGTATATGTACGTGGATTGTGCTGCAGGTCTCCCCCAGATATATCTTGGCACTAGAAGAGTGACTTCAGCAGCCCAAACATATGCTCTACGATATTTCTGGTTTGAGCATGTGCCTCATTATGACATTCATCAGTGGGTGTGTATGAATTTTTGTTGTCACTGGCATTTTGGAGCATAGCATTCAGGAATTGATGGAGGATCCTGGATGCTGATGCCTGTGATATCCCCAGCATGTCCCCTGTTGGTCTCTGAAAGGTTCCTGTAGCTAAAATTCTAAGTGTTACACATCCACTCAGTTTGCCCTGGCTATATGTTGAGGACAACAGAGGTTGCTGATTTCCTATAGTGTGTCTCTATCCACTCTGTAGTGTCTATAATTTCCACATCATGTAGATTGTGATAAATTAAACAGGGTCTGAAAACTCTTCTCTTTCTTGGCCATGTTCTACTAGCACCAGCAGCAGCAGCATAGACTTCAGCCTGGTGCACATACACATGAATTAAAGCAACAGCAGCCCCTAACATTGTTTCTGTGTAGACTCCTTCCCGTGGCTGTATTCCAATAGGTTTTGGAATTCACAGCACTGAGTCTACACAGTTGCTTTATAGCTTGTTAAATACCACCTTCATTTTGGATTGGTTGATTAGCATACAATTCAGCTGCTTATGCTGTAATTAGCATGCCATGGTGTTGACCTTGTTTGCTCGACTCTACACACCATGTAGAACCGTTTACTGAATCTAAAATAGTATGCTACCATATGCATGCAGCACAGTGAGACACACATGGTGTAAATGGACAATGTAAGCTTTATTGAATCTGGCTGTCCATGTTTTTTCATTGCCTTCTTTTTTTCTTTAAACATTTCTTCTGTATTTTGTGCTACACTATTCATAATCTTTTTGCGAGTTCTGTTTCTCCTTTTACATTTTTTATTTCTCTCATTACACTACCATCTTCATTTACTAATCTGGTTAAGTAACTCGATACTTCTTTTTTTCCTTGTAAAAAATATCTTTGCTTATATAACAATTCTTGTATTTTTTCTTGATTTTTCATTTAATTCATTTTCTTTGCCAAAGTACTTTCTATCATTATGTTCCATATATTCCAATACATCATTATATGTTATTTTACATTGTTCTCTTACTCTACTTTTCTTATATCATATTGCCACTGCAAAAAAAAAACATTTTTATATTTTTCCTTAAATATCATCCACCATTCAGACCAATTTTTATAAATTGTTTATAAAATGTTCTCATAGTAATATGATCTTTCATCCCTCTTCATTCCATGTTTTCTCATTTATCCATTTTATTCTTTTGCCTATTATTATATATTTTTTTATCTCTAGCCATACCCACCTGTCCTTACTACAGCCCATCCCAGCACCAAATAATATCTAAACTCCTACCCTACTAACAACCTAAATAAACATCATGCCTACTAAATCTTCCTTATTTCTAACTCAACTACTATTTCTTCTCACCCTATGCTATTTAAGCTATCTCACCAGACCTCTTAACACTAATCATTCCCCTCCTTTCCATACAACTAATCCACTTCACACTAAACCTATACACTCCTCAACCTTCATATCCTCCTGCCTCTACCTCTACAACACCAGTCTATTCTTCCCCTATAAACTCACTATTCCCACTATAAACATCGAATTAAGGGCAACTTTAAATGTAATATGTGTACTTTTTGTTCATATATTTTAGAAACCACTGAACAGTACAGATTAAATAACACCTCCATATTTACTGATGGACATTTTAATTGTAGCAGTCAAAATGTAGTATATGTGGCTAAGTGCCAATTTGTCCTATTTTTTATGTAGGAAAAACGTGCAGACAGTTTAAAAATAGACTAGCTGAACATCTGTTGGACATCAGACATGGCAAGCTAACTAATGCTTTAAGTAGACATATTAATTTACATAAGGACCATAAATTTTAATTTTTGGTTATTCAACAGGTAACTAAAGATTTTCAGGGGAGAATTATAGACATTCATTTAGATATATGTGAAGTCAAATGGCAGCTGTGATTAGACGCAACTGAGTATACAGGAATTAACGAAACTACTGCAATCACGTGTTTTAAAATTAAATAATATTTTAGGCTGAAGCTTTTTAGTGCGCTTGTATATGTATTAATGTACATGTCTTTTTAATTCAGTTTGTAGCTTTAATAGTTAATTGATGTTTGTTAATGAATTAGTATCATCTATTGATTGGTTGTTATATAATGGCTGGGTGGGTTATGTTGCATTATTCTGAGGAAGTCCCTATTGGTGGGAAGAAAGCGCTAAACCTTGGTGAATAAAGAACTGTACCCTGCAGTTGCTGTGTCGTGCTGTGCATGTGTGGTTCTACAGTCTTTGTGGCAGTAGGTTGAGAAGACACTCCTACATTCACCTACCCCCTCCTACTCTAGTACCTCCACCTCTCAACCTCCTCCCTTCTTCATAAACCCCATCCCTGTATCTACTATAAAAAAACTTCTTCAAAACCTGAAACCATCTTCTAATGCCCCTGATCGAATCCCCTCTTACTTCTTAAAGACAGCTGCAGAAGATATAGCCCTTCCCATCTGCATTCTAATAAACTGATCTATCACAGAAGCCTATGCACCCCAACTCTGGAAAAAGGCCTTTATTATTCCTCTCTATAAAGGGGGTAACAACAATAACATCACAAATGTTCGATCTATCACCATCTTATCCCCCATTTCACAAATACTCAAAAAATGCATTCACCTTTAACTCTTACCCTATCTCACAAACAACTACCTTCTAACTCCCACACAACACGGATTCAGACCTGGCCATAGCACCACCATTGCTGTCCTCTCATTCTTAGAAACTGTTAACAAGGCCCGTGACTCCAGCCACATTATATCCACCCTCCTGCTAGACCTTTCAAAGGCTTTTGATACCATCTCTCACAACCTTTTCCTTACCAAACTCTCTAAACTAAATCTTTCCCCCCCTCCTCTATCAACTGGCTCACCAGTTACCTCTCAAATAGGCAACAAGCAGTTAAGTGGAGAAAAGATACCTCCCCGTTTCTCAACTCCCCACAGGAGTACCCCAGGGTTCAATTTTAGGTCCTTTGCTATTCAATATTTTCATAAACAACTTCTATCAGATCATCCCTAATGCTAGTCTCATCAAATATGCCAACGATTCAACCATAATCTGTACTGCCACCTCCAACTCCATACTAACAAAATTAACTCAAGATGCCTTCTCGTTCACTGAAAAATGGATGCTAGACAACCAGCTAGCACTAAATGCCTCTAAAACCAAACTCATAATATTTACCCATTCCAAAACCACCACCCTAGGCAAAAATACTTTCTCTATCACCAGTCAGAACAATACATTTCTCGAAATAGTATCTAATGCAAAATTACTAGGAGTCCTCATCGATGACCAGCTTAAGTTTGATACCCACCTACAAGTAAATATTAAAAAAACTAATAAGAAACTTGGCCTGCTCTATCGTCACAATCACTATATCTCTCCCTCGACTAAGCTTATTCTCTCTACCACATACCTCATCCCATCCTTGCTATATGGTGCCCCACTCCTTACTAACCTGCAATCCTCCCTCAAGACAAATCTCTCCTCCTGTTAGAATAAAATTTCTAAATTTGCAACAGGCCACAGATCTTCTACATACCACTGTATTGTCCTTCAAAAACTGAAATGGCTAGAGCTACCCAACTACCTCTCCTATATTCAACTTATCCAAGCACACAAACTCATCTTCAGTCCCTTTCTCTGCCCCACCTCTGCCACTACCCTTAAAATGCATAAACCTGATAGACCCCTAAGATCTAACTCCCAAAATCTGATCGAACTGCATAAACCTTCCCACCCACCAGGCAAACATCTGTCCTTTTCTCTAGCTCGCCTCTGGAATTCACTCCCACCTCTTATCCGTACCACTGGCAGCCTCTCCTCCTTCAAAACTTTACTTCATTCCCACCTAACATCCCACTGGGAATGCTCCTGTTCCCATCCTACATAAAGTCCCCCAACTTAAGCTACACCCCAAGAGGTAACACATTTATACTAGTCCTTCTATTGTTTTTAACTCTGTTAAGTATCCAATGGAACTAACAAACTTTGTTTAAAACTGTGATTGTTTTTAATGATCTCTTTGCTTTTGCATTTTACTAATGCCATTGACCTGTATTGCTGTACATTTTATTGTTATAACTTGCTTCTATTAAGTAATTTGTAGTTTTGCTGGAGTTTTCTTCCCAGGACTCCATTGAAAACAGGCTCATTGTGGACCAATGGATCATCCTGGCAAACAAACTGCGAATAGATAAATAAATAAATTGCAAGATGATCAGAAAATCCTGTTTCAACTACTTCCCCTTCTCCTATAAACCTTCTGATACTATAAAATAATCTATTTTAGTTATATACATACCCCTTTTGTAAGTCCATGAATTTGTGCCCCAAAGTTTAACTTACCACATCTTATAACTTCTAACATTTTTTCTTATATCATTTCCTTTCTTTTTACACTTGCCTCTTAAATCACAAATAAAGTCTACTATCATTATAATATTCATATTTATCACTACATAATCTAAAATCTGATAAAATAAGTTTTTCCTTTCTTTACAGTTAATATAAACATATAATGTTATAATTCTATATACTTTTTCTTTCCATTTTAAATCTACAATGGTTAATCTTCCCATTTTTATAAAGCTGCATCTAAATCTTTACTATATTTCTACATAATACAACTATTCCAAAATATCTCTCATTTCCCAAATTTTAGATTATGTTTCCTCCTCATAGTTTCTCTGTAATCTTTCTTCATTTGTTACAAATCTTGTCTTCTAATATAATTATATCTACATCACATGTATTACACCTCTCCAAAATGTCTATTCTTATTATTGTTTTCTTAATACTATTCACATTTACAGAAAGCACCCTGAAATTTTCATTTTCCTTAGATTCATAGTTTCATAAGTCCATAGCTAATTACTATGATAGCTTTCTTAATAGGCAATTCTAAGCCTAACCAATTTCATTCCCAAAGGTGAGAATCAAACACTGTACCTTGTGCCTGGGAGTTAAACAACAACCATTACGCCAAGCTCCACTTGTTAGCTGTATATATTATTTTATCTGTTTCTTTTCTTTTTTTTGTACTTTGTTGAAATTTTATTTTTCTGTCTTTTACCCTTAGTACTCGTTTCTATTCCCTTCTTCCCCACTCTTAATAGACTTCTCTTGTTATATCCTACTTCCCTGCATTATCTACTTTCTAGCCTCACCTTTCTTTAATTCCTTAACATTCTATTGTCCTTTCCTTATATTCTTAAACTAACCTTTATCTATCCTAGAATTTGACTGAAATGTACTACCTAGGTCTCCTGCCAGAAAGAGTATATGGCTTTTACGACCTACTACTTATTCCGTTATATATTTTTCATGCATCATTATGTGACATGCATATTTGGAACTCTTTTCTATCTTGTATATAATGTATGGTCAGCATTATTGCTTACCTTATATTTTTATTTTTTTATTGTATTTACAAATTGTACTACTTTGTTACTGTTTTAATATTTGAATCTACTGTTCTATTTTTCTTTAATTCTGTTGGATGTGTGCTATGGAGCTTTTCTCCCTGGGCCTCTGCTGAAAATGGGCTCATACCTAGTCAGACTTTCCCAGTAAACAAATGTCAGATAAATAAATAAATAAATTACCCCCCTTTACTACCTCCCAGTTTACGTCTTCTTCATCACTTATGTCAGAACTGTCTTCTATGTCCTCTTTATTATTTTTTCTCATCTGTTGTTTCTTCTATTTCTACATTTCTAAAATGTCTTCTATTTGTTCATTTTCTTCTCTTTTTTATTTTCCTTACTTTCATTTTTATTTTTGCAATCCACCCATAAATGTCCATTTTCTTTACATTTATAACATTTCAATCTGTATTTTTGTGGCATGGCTCATTTCCCCATGAATATAACATTTTTTGTCACAGTTACTTATCAAATGTTCTTCCTTTCCACAAAAAAAAACATGTTTTGGGTTGTTCCAGTATTTTACAACTATTCCCCTCCGCACTTATCATGCTTGGTATATGTATTTTTTTTCATTCTATTTTTAACACAGTATTAAAATCTCAGACAACAGTTGATAAACACCTTTTGTCATGAACTTTTGCAGTGTCCAGTACTTCTTTATATGAAGCTTTCAAATGTCCTTTCAAAGTCTCTTTTTATACATCTGCTCGAAATTGCACATAAATCTTCTTTTTTGTTTCCCTGTTAAATACTTTTATTACATAAAGATTCCATGGGTTACGGTCTTTCTTTTTTCACATTCTCCAAGAAAAATTTCCATTGAAAAAACAGTCTCAAATATAATTTCACAAAATATCTGTTTGTTAATAAGAATAAATACTCTTACCTCATGTGCTTTTACACCCAAAGGAGCTATTAAATTGTCCCACAGTTCATACCAGTCCATTTCTTTGTCCTCTTTACTCTGAATCCTTACCAGATACTTCCGTTTTTCATTTTCTTCTGCCTTCTTTTCTGCTTATCCATTTTTGCCTTCTTCTACTTTCTCTGCATATGTTTTCATTTCTATCTCATCACTATTCTTCAAGACTGTCTCTACATCCTCCATTTGTATTTTCTCTATAATGTCCCCTCTGTCGCCTTAATTTTCTGATTCATTCTGCATCATCATTTCTTTAAATAAATCATCCCACAAATCTCCCAACTGGAGGGCTGTAATTATACATCCGTCATTTGCTGACTCATGTCCATCAAACAGGTTTCTTTCAGACATTTCCTCTGAATCCTGCACATGTTTTCCTCAATCAGTATTTCCTTTCTCCTTTATTTCTTTCACCACTCCATCATCTCCTTCATTTTCCATCTGCCTCCCTGTTTCTCTAGGCTGCCTCTGCCCCTGGAATGGAAACAGGACATGATCTTCCAAAATGGGTCCCACTCACACCAATGACAAGTAAGGGAAGTTCCCTGATGCCCTGATCAAATTTCCCCTTGTAGTATAAATACCATCTAGGGTATCCCCTGAAAAGACGCCACTAGCCTAGTAGGATTAACCCTGTCAACAAAGAATGAATACATTTAAAATATAGTACATGTTCAGTGAAGCATAAGGCCAGATTCCAAAAGATCAATACAACCCTGTAAACATCAAGTAAAGTGCAAGAAATCTGCCAAGCAATGTAATACATACATGAGATGCACTGTGGAATTATCATATAGGTGTGCATCATTCCCTGAACATCAAAATAAAGAGTAAACATGCAAACATAATGGCAATTATAAAGACTAAAAAAAAAAAACAGTCCACTTTTGAAAAGGCATCTAAATGACACACAGATATGGTACAGACAATAAAGAAATGTATGCGCATGTCATATAATAGATGCAAATGCATGAAATAAAGGTGATATACTTATGTAGACTACAGAGAATTCTTTGCACACAACATAAGTATATGCTAATACAACATTAACATGTGCATATATAACTATATGTAGTATTGGAAGATTGTAAATTTCTCCAGGTAGCTGAGGACATTAAAAGTCAATTTTTTTGGTGATGTGGCACGTCGTCATGTTAATTATTTTATAAAACATTATGCAGCTAGTAGGGTATGTTGGATGGAGCACAATAAAGCACACACCTCAAGGAGTGGGGAAGATAGGACAACAGAAATTGAGTGAATTAAAGGGGAGAAGACACACATGAAAGAAGGGAAAGGAAGGTGAGAGGGCCATGTATAATGGATTTATTTATTTATTTTGTTGGAGTAGGCCCCATTTGTGTGTGAGGGAAGAAGGATTGTTGAGTTGCTAGAAAATGGTAAAGGAGAACTAGACCGGTAAGAAACATAAAATAAAGGGTACTATATAACACAGGCACAGGGTAGTACAATAAAGAAGAGGTAGAATAAGGCACATAAACAATAAACATGCAGGCAGTACAGGTGGGTCACCAGAAGTTAGACTCATATGTAGTTCGTAGGCTTGCAGTTCATGGGACAATTGAGGAGCCTAGCGCAAACTCACAGGTGCTTCTAAGTAGGGTCTAGTTAAGTGACTTGCTCAGGGTCACACAGTAGGTAAATGAGAGCTGATGGAATTAAATCCTGTACCTCTGAAACTATATTTGACTGCTTTAACCATTTGCATCAACTGCCAGAACATAAAATAGGGGAGGGGTACAGCCTACGTATGGTGCACTATGCTAACAAAGGTAAAGCAATGTTCCAGTGTACACAAAATCATTGCTAAGGTGTTGTCTTCTGTGTGTTACCACCTTACTGGGAGATCAAGAGTGATGGTAACATGTTATATGGAGCAATACCTGTCCAAAAAGGATACTACAGCACACATGCTCTCACAGACACTCACACATATGTTTACAGGTTTACAGCTCTGATCATGTACACAAATAGCATAGGTTGCAAGAAAAACAAATCCAGACATATGTAGGATCACAAGAACATAAATCAGGATAGAACCAGCAACCCTATAGGCAGAAGGCAAATAGCTGTCCCCTAAGCCACCTTGAAATTTATTGAAAAACTTGTTAGTGTTCTGCCAATGCAGCAGTAAACTGTTCCTGCAATTGTAAAGAGGCAATTCTGCATAAACACAGGAAACTGGAAACACATACTACTGAAATGATAGATCCCAGTGTGTATATCTATGGTCAACAATAATGCGTTCTGTGTGTACCACACATGTACATGTTTATCATTCCTGTTATGCTACAGTTAGTTGTATCAGTACAGCATGCACAAGGGTTTCTGTTATGTTTCTTTGCATTATGCATGTGGTGATGTGGGCCTACTGTGGCCCCAGCAAGGTAACGGGATGTCAATAATGTTATGTGGCATATATAACACACTGGCAGTTGGTGCAGAGGGTTAGGGCTGTGAGTTGTGATTGCAGTGGTTCAGGGTTTGGGGTTCCTCAGCCTTCATTTGCCTTCTGTGTGATTTTAAGCAAGTCACTTTACCAGACAGTGCTTAGGGGAAAATGTGAATTTGTGCTAGACTCCTCAGTGACCCACTGGACTGCAAGCCTATTAACTATCTAGTACCACAAAGACAGACTATGTACATGCAAGCCAAATAAAGTGACATGCTCTACGTGCATGACATACATATGGGGAATGTACAACTGTGTCACTCTGCTCCAAGCATGGTACAGTTATCAGCTACCTATGGAAATGTAACCTGTCACTTCAGCATTGTATACTACAGGTTAGCCATGCAACTGCCATCAATATGTGCATTCTCACATCACATATGAAGACACATACATGCAACACCTACTCATGCCATATGTACAAGGAATGATGTGGATATTAAAATTTGACTGGTTGTGTACACGAACATCTAATACACACTAGCCATTATGAAGCATGTGTACAGGGCATAAGAATTACATGTAATGTGGCATCTGTAACTGAGTAACAAACATTCATGTGGCAATGTGTGCACTACCACATCACATAGGCAAAGCACTGATTACAATCAGCAAAGCATTAGCACACATGCTACAGTACATGGTCTCTGTATGTCAAATGGAGACATAACTACATGAAAGGTACATTTGTGTGCAAACGAGACACACAACACAGTACCATAAACCTTGGTGCATGAACACTTCATAAAAAATATTTTTTGGATAAACTAATATTTACATTCATGTTAGCCAACAGAAACTGATGTCATGGCTGCAAATATGTGACACAACTATCTTGCATGTGTGGGAAGGGAAATATGGAAATACATGTCCAGAAAGAAAATGTCACATCATAATAGTGATGAACACATATCTACATCACATTTAGCAAAACATGGCCTTCACAAGACTTGCTAGGAACATGTGATATGATACATGTGAATCTGTCTTGCAGCAATATGGCACTGTATTATGAGGATAATTATACATAATGTTCACATTATTAGGATGTGTGGAACCAGCTAGGTGTGCTGTACCTTTAAGAAGCATTTCTAAGTCTATGTGTGCATATAAATTCCAAGCACATGTTAGCTTCAGTGCCATTTTGAAGGTGCAGCCAGAGAGTTAACATCTATGTACATGATAGCTAGTTTGCTTATAAGTTAAAGTTACTTAGCTTCATTTATGATGTGTTCATATATAACAAAACTGTCTCATTACATTTGCTTACTTCTTGGATCGGTGGTCTTGGTGGTATTTTAACAGTTTGAAAATCAGTCTGCTTTCTTTTACCAAAGAAGTTCATCAAATAAACATGTGTCACAGTTCCAGCTTCACTAACACTATTTTTTCAGTGTATGCTGATGTTTTTGATGACAAGTTGGTTAAACTTCCAGTGGTATATTCTATGAAACTAGACCCAGAGATCAGTTCAGTGCTCAGACCAGCAAGAAGAGTTCACATAGTTATGCAACATAAAGTCAAAGCTCAGTTGGATAAAATGGTGCAACAAAGTGTAATTTGTCCAGTTACAGTACCTACCGAATGGGTGCCGTCCATGGTAGCAGCTCATAAAAAAGGCTCAGATAAAATCAGAATATGCATTGACCCAAGATATATGAGCAGAGCATTGAAGAGATTGCATCATCCTATGCATACAGTCAAAGAAGTCACAGCCCTGATACTGAATGCCACTTTTTTTTTTGTCTTGGATGCAAAGACTTTATTTTGGCAAGTGATGCTTGATTGCAAATCTTGACTACTGACTACATTCGATACCCCATGTGGAAGATATAGATTCCTCAGGATGCCATCTGGAATAAAGTCTGCAAGTGAAGTCTTTCAGAGGTCAATGGAGCACATTTATTGGGTTATCCTTGTGCCACAATAGTAGATGATTTATTGGTTGGAGGCAATGGTGAGGCAGAGCATGGCAGAAATCTTAAGAGAGTTCTGGACAGAGCATGTGAAGTGAACTTAAAGCTGAATTCTCTGAAGTGCAAATTCAGACTACTAGAAGTTACATATGTAGGTCATCTATTTACAAGTATTGGCTTGAGACCAGACCTATCCAAGTAAGCAGCCATTCCTGAAATGCCAACACCAGATAATGTGCAAGCTCTGCAACGTTTTCTTGGTATGGTCACCTATTTAGGCAAGTTTATATGAGACTACAGTGAATTGACAGTGCCTTTGAGAGAGCTCACATGTAAAAATGTTACATGGTCATGGCTAGAACAGAACCAGAAAGCATTTGGGGTTCTTAAGCAGAAAATTGCTACCCCACCAACATTAAGGTACTATGATGTCAACAAACCAGTAACTCTTTCCTGAGATGCTTCAAAATTTGGTTTAGGTGCAGTCATTCTTCAAGAAGGCAAGCCATCAGCCATGCATCTAGAACACTTACCCAGACTGAAATGCAATATACTCAAATTGAGAAGGAACTTTTGACAATAGTGTCTGCATGTTCCAAGTTTCATGATTATGTCTATGGTTGAGATATCCAGATTGAAACTGATTATCAACCTTTGGTTACTATTTTTGAGAGGCCTATGCATTCAGCTCCAGTGAGATTGCAGGGAATGATGTTCAAATTGCAAAGGTGCAACTTCAAGTCCGTATGAAAGGCAAACTTTCTATCTGGCTGATACACTATCCAGATCACCCAGAAATACAACGGGACAGCTTAACGCAGAGAATTTTGACTTTGATGTCATGGAAGTGCATAATTTTTCTACCACAAGACTTGATGAGCTACAAGATCATACAATGACTGATCCAGTTTTGCAAAAGCTCAGTCACTACATCAGTGTTGCATGGCTGTCAAAGCAATCTAGCATACTGCCCGATGTGCAACCTTACTTTCCTTACAGAGATGAGTTGTTGATGGAAGATGGCATTATTTTCAAAGGTCCTTAAATTGTTGTTCCTGCTTCCTTACAACAAGAGTATATCCAGATTTTGCATTGTGGTTATCCAGGTTCCAAATCTACTAAGAGAAGGGTGAGAGGACTTGTGTTTTGGACTTCTCTAGCAAAAAATATTGATAGAGTACTTTCTTCTGTTCAGTATGTAATAGTACTAAACCACATTTGTAAAAAGAGCCACTTCAGCTAAGTCAAATCCCTGAACTATCATGGTCAATAGTAGCTACTGACATATTCAAATGGAACAATCAACATTACTTACTACTGGTAGACTCTTATTCAAATTCGTTCGAGATCTATCTACTACCCAATCTAACTTCTACTACAGTCATTACTAAGTTGAAACACCATTTTTCAGTCCATGGCAGTCCACAGAAATTGCTCTCTGACAATGGTACCCAATTTACCAGTCAATTGTTTCAGAAATTTTCCAGAGAATGGGACTTCGTACATGTTATTAATAGTCCAGAGTATCCGCAATCGAATGGACTTACTGAACATGCAGTACAGAGTGCAAAGCAATTATCTGAGAAGTCAAAGCGTGATAATACCAATGTTTTTTGAATTTACAAAATGTCAGAAACATACCCCGTGACAATATACTTGGCTCACCTGCTCAGGGACTTCTATCCAAGCAAACCAGAACAACATTGCCTATCAGATCTAGTTTATTGAGGCCTAAAGCTAAAAACAACAAAGCCATTATAGCCCAGTTATTTAAGAAGCGTTCTTTTCAAAAGTCTAGCTATGATAAAATGAGCAGATTTCTTCATCCTTTGAAAGGAGAGACAGTGAGGATACAAACAGCGAAAGGTTTTGATCCGATTAGTCAAGTAGCAAGTATATGTGCAGAGCCGAGATCCTATTTTGTTAAAATCGAGGGTGTTGAGTACAAGAGAAATCAATGACATCTTCTTCCTGTAGCAGAACTGACATCACAGCATTGTTCCTGTGACAAAGACTCTAACTTTCATAGCAATCCAGATGATATTCCTGTTCCAGAATGTGTCTTGCCTCCTGATACTGTTTCTGCAAATGATCCCAAGGTTCTTAACTCATTCCCTCCAGTACAAGTTTTTTGAGTGTGTACCTTTAACTCCTAATGGGTGTGGCCTGAGCCTTTAAAAATGAAGTTATCACTTTACAAGTCTAATAAATACTCATTGACAGAGGTCAAATATCAGTACAATTGTGTTTGACATCATGTATGCTTTAAGATAAAATATTCTGATACCTTGTATGTAGTATGGTTTTGGAATTATTAATGCAAGTATGAACAAGTAATATTTGACGCCTAGAGGTGCAGTAGAAGGTAACTGCAGAAATGCCTGGAGATGTCACTCGGATGTAATGAGTTAAGATTGAAAAGCTGGCAGAGACAATTCCAGTTGCTAAACCAGATCCCAAATTTTATGTCACACGATATGGTCACATCTGAAAGCCCAGTGTGAAATACACAGCAACTTGGACAAGGTTGTATCTATGTACTTAGCTTTGTATAACTGCAAGATTAAAATTATTCCTGTGCAAATTGCATATTTAGTAATTCCAGTGACAATGACTCACTCATTTCTCAAAGAGGGAGAATGTAGAATAACAGGTGTGCTGTACCTTTATGAAGCATTTCTAAGTCTGTGTGTGCATATAATAAATTCCAAGCATGTGCTATCTTCAGTGCCATTTTGAAGGTGCAGCCAGAGTGTTAACATCTATGTGCATGATAGCTTGGTTTTTATAAGTTAAAGTTGCTTAGCTTCGTTTATGATGTGTTTATATATAATAAAGCTGCTTGAACAAGAACCTACAATGTTTGCCTGTTTCTTCCTGACCTGGTGAGTGACAAGTGGTGATCTCCCAGAAAAAGTCACACATAGCATGTGACATGTCCCAGAAGAAGTCTGCACCCACATCTGGAGCACTTCTGTAACAACCTCCCAAATCTGGTCCTTCATGTCACCTGCTAGTAGTGGATGGTATTGCTAGACTGCTGGAATGACTTTCTCCTACAAATAAGCATTACATAGGTGTCCCACAAATGGTATTAATATTCTTGACACCTATATTTTTTGCTGTTCTAGATGAGTCTATGTTCTGGGAAGGTGAGCATCTCCTCATTTGAAAATGAGCTATTTATCAATGCCCTATGGTAACAAGGAATAATTCTGCTGGGAAGGACAGGTGATGAAGTCTGGAAGCACAGGGTGAGGGATTATACTGCCACTATATTCCTTGTTGTGGGTGGGATGTAAATGAATTCCAAGAGGAATTTTGTTATCGATGTAGCAACATGGTCTTTCGTGGTGCTAAACATGTTAGCTGCTACAGACAACAGCATTATGCCACTAGGGGCCCACAATTCCCCCCCAGCAGACACACAGTTGTTTTATCCATGCTGCTACCACTTCTGTTGAAGTCAGCATACACCAGGTGTTGGAATTAAGGTTGGCCTGCCTAGGTTCCATTGTAAGTCATTCAGTAAGCTACCTGACATTTTACACCATTAAGGTTGTATGTATGACACATTACTGCCAATTGGGCATTATTTCTTCCACAGCTGCGCACTCCGGCAGGGGTCATCATGTCTACACCGATGATGACATACCAAGTATGCGTTCCCCTAACTGTTATATCAATGTACCTGTATATTTCCCATGCTGCCACCACACTTATATGTCATTGATTACAGGACTATCACATGTTATGAGGCCATAGGCAGGACAACCAAGTTCATTTCACATTAGCTGCTGTCAACTGGAGGGGTATAACTGGTGGATAGTCATCTGAGTAAAATCAAAAACCAAGTCAAAACAGCAACCATCTGAGTAAAATATTACTGTTTGAGTCATATGTTTCACACATTAATATCAGTGGCATGATATATGTTTCATGGACACATACTCCAGTAGAAGTCTTCACATCTGCACTGATGACAACATGCCAAGTGTCCTGTGTTTGTCATATAGGTATACATTTATATTTTCTGCGCTGCCTTAATGCTCAAATGTCCGGTGTTACAAATCCTTCATATGCCATCAGTCCACAGGCAGGATGATGAGATACATTACAATTAAATTGCAGTGGAACAGAGTGTTGTACCTTACGTAATGTATGTTACCATACTTCTTATGTGATATGCATAATATGTGCTTGCATTTTTGTCTTTGTGCTTGCAGCTCATCCACTTCCTGCTTCCACTTTAGACTCTTCCTGATTCTGAAACAGAACATACTATAGTACAGAGAGGCAGCACAGACAATAACACGCACTACACTTTGGTTTACTTTACCAGACCTGATGGCAAGAATTCTGTAGCCCAACATATTTCCTCCAAAATAGAGAAAAGTGTACCTGGTCAGTCTGCTGGTAATGGATCAGCTACTGGTCAAGAAGACCTTGGGCAACATCCCCACATGATTCTGACAGCGGGGGCAAGACAGCTCCACAATGCACAGCAATTTATATTCAGATATTCAGATATTTAATTTAAAACTATGTGAAATTCCCTTTTCCAAAAGGAAAGGGAATTTCACATAGTTTAAAATTTAAGGTTTTAGAAGTTATACATAGAAGTCTGAGGCTTGGTGATATAAATAATAAATTGGAGATATCTGAATATAAATGGATCATAAGATTTGAGGCAGACAGAGCACCTGATTTAAATAATATGGTAACAATTAAACCTATGTTAGATTTTAAGCAAAAACAATATAAATAGTTGTTTTACTATTGCTTAAAGTATGCATTTCTGCTAATTATATGCCTTTGAAATTTTCACTTACAGTTTATGTTTTTTATATATATACCCAAAGATATGTCTTTTTTATATAGTGGTGTGTTTTTAAAAAAATGTCTTTTTAAAAAATGATTAATTAATTAATCATATATTATGTGTGTTGCTCTGTTTCTTATTGGATGGCTGTGTCAGATGGTTTGCTGTTTTAGCTTATATATATGATTGTTTTAAATAACTTAATTGAACACTTAAGAAGGGACATTCCCGAAAGCTTTGTTGTTTTTACCAATAAAGAGAGTGATTTTCAACTATTTGTTTTCCTTTTGATATTGGCGAATATAAGGAATAGCAGAATTTAAACCACGGTTGAACTGTTTTTTTGGTCCATATGTGTCCTATCCCATATTGTCAATGTGCCACCATGAGATAAAGTGCGGCAACATACACATACTGCTGTTGTGGATTGCCATACTCAGAACCAAAAGGAAACATCAAGTAGCATGCAATGAAGTACTGCACAGAACCCTACTGTGTCCCACCCTACTTAAGGCACCTCCAGAAGATCTACATTATAAGACTGTGAGGTAGGAGATTTCTTGTGTGGCAGGGCCAGCCAGGACCATGGCGTGAGGTGTCAGTGTGGGTAATCTCATCTTCACTAGTGTTAATGATGGCAGGAATCTGTGTGTGTGTGTGTGTGTGTGTGTGTGTGTGTGTGTGTGTGTGTGTGTGTGTGTGTGTGTGTGTGTATGTGTGTAATGTTGTTACCCTGCAAATGGTTTTGTATTTGTATGTATATATATATTTATATATATATATATATATATATATATATATATATATATATATATAAATAAATTCAAAAATGAACCAAACCAAATAACTGAATAAAGTCCACCACTGCCAACGAAAAACAGACTGCAAACCTGTTGTTTAAACGTTTTCGTTCTTTTAATATCAAGAACTTCATCAGAAATGCACCCTTACTCAAAAACATGATTTTTATACCATAAAATTGACCACGTCAGAACAAATTGACCAATAAAATTTCATCATTTGTTTGAAATCTCTAAAACATATGTATATGTGAGTACAAACTAAACTTGTATTGTATAATATATTAACTACTATAAAACAGGTATGCTAACATATGTTAGTCTGAATAGTGAATTAAAATTTTTGTATGGCTAAAAAGCACTTAATATTAATAACATCATTCAAGCCAGGTGGCTCATCTGCTTTTAGCCTTATTTGCCAAATAGATTCCTTACATTCTAAAAATGTTTTGAAATCACCACTAAACAAAGTGTCATCAACTTTCTCTAACACTGAAAAAATGAACTTTTTGAATGAAATACAATTTAAAGAATGTTTGGCTAAAGCGTTTGTTAAATCTTTTTTCTTTATAGCTGAATTGTGCTCATAAATACGTTTGTTCAATGTTCTTATAGTTTTACCTATATAAAAATGATCACGAGGCACATTGTGCCACGTAAACTATGTTGCTGGTTTTACATGTGAAATGTCCTTTTGTCTTAAAATCTTTGTTTAAATGTTTTAAAAAAACACTAGATGTCCCACTGACAAACCTACATTGTTTGCAGCCTGTACAAGGATATGTACCTACCCTACTTGTAAGATGTGTTGCTGAATTCTCTCCCCTTTCCAAAATCATCTTTATGTTGGTCACTTTTTTGTAAGTGAAAACCGGACGGGTACCTATGATTTTGGCTAACTCATGATTACCTAAGATGATTTTCCAGTTATTAATTACAATCCCTTTAACAATATCCATCTCATTGCTAATAGGTAATGGAAAAGACAAAACAAACTTGTTAACAGATTCTACCTTATTCTCACCAGTATCAGATGTAAGTGTACTGGTGAGAATAGGAATTGCTTTGTTTCTTCTCAAAATGTTAACCTCATCTACAATGTAATCTAGCCAACTTGTTTCATAACCTCTTTCAATAAAGAAACGTTTTAGATCACAGGTTTCCCTAACAAAACAATCATTTTCACTAGTGAGTCTACTGAGCCTAATAAACTGGCCCTTGATCACTCCTCTTTTCATGTGCTTGGGGTGTAGACTCTCAAAATGCAAATATTGGTTGACGAAGGTTGGTTTTCTATAAATTCTACTACAAAATCTGTGCTCTATTGAATCTATGGTCAAACACAGATCCAGAAAAGTGATACTTTTCCCCAAACTTCCAAATGTGAAATTTAGAAAGTTTGTAGTAGTATTTAACTGTGCAAGAAAGGTTCTAAAATTGTCTTCATTCCCTCTCCATAAAAAAATCAAATCATCAATATATCTTCTGTAGAAGACTATATTTTGATTTTTAAAGTGTGTGACTAAATGTTTAACCTCCCATGAAGACATTACTAAATTGGCAAAACTAGGTGCCACTCTGGACCCCATGGCCACTCCAGATGTTTGTTTGTATAAATTACCATCAAACTTGAAAAAATTGTTATCAAGCACCAATTCCATAAGGCAACTACAAGTGTTAACCAAAGTGTTGTCCAAATTTGTGTGCCTGCTCAAATAGTCCCTCATAAGTTCTATACCCTCATTTTGGTCAATACTAGTGTAAAGGGACTCAACATCGAGAGAAGCAAGATTTAAATTGTCATCTGCTCTCTCTAAATTAATTTCTTTTAATAATTCTAACAAATGCCAAGAGTCTCGTAAATAAAATTTAGACTTCTGCACAATGGGATTCAAGATGTCATCCAACCATACTGAAATTGTTTCAGTTTTACTTCCCGAAGCTGAAATGATTGGTCTAAATTTTAAATCCCCTTCTCTCTTATGCACTTTTGGTATTCCAAACATCTTAGCTATCTTAGGAAACTCTGTATGTAAAAAGGTGTAAGTGTTGTAGTCAATACTACCTTCACTGAATAAGTCAAATAAATGACTATCTAACTTACCAAAGCTTTCTTGTACTGTTCCATTGTCAACTTTGACATAATTTCGAATATCAGCCAACATGTTGTTAATACTTTGTGTGTAATCTGTTTGGGCCATGATTACAATTGTTCCACCCTTATCTGCCTTCATTATTCGTTGTTCTTTATTTTTAGCCATTGTATTTAAGGCTAAAAGTTCACCTTCTGTGAGGTTAGGCACATAATTTATATTCCTATCAATGTGCCTAAAATCATTTTCACATTGTTTGTTGAACACAGCCAATGTAGTGTTTAGCAAAGGATTATAAGTACTTTTAACACTACTTTGTTTGTTAAATTTTTCCCCCAAGTCAGTGTTATCAAATATGAATTTTAAATTTAACTTCCTACAGTATAACTTGAGATCAACAATAAGTTTTGTCACATCACAGTTGTTATTAGGAATAAAGGAAAAGCCTTTCTTTAAGACAGAAATCATGTTTTCTGAAAAAACAATGTCAGTTAAATTTAAAAAGTTCATTTGAAAGTCTAATATTTCTTTCTCCCCTTTGTTCTCCCTTTGTTCCTCGTTTGTACCTTGTTGGTCCACTTGGGAGTCTTTTTTACTCCAGCACTGTCCATTAAAAAAGGACCTTTGATTTTGTTGTCAGTCACTGCTTCAGTACTGTTGTCCCCTTGGAAAGAATCCAAACAATTGACATCATTGTCATTAACAGAATTGCTTGGCTTAGAAACCACAGTGTTTGACCTAGGAACATTGAACTTGTTATTGTTGTTCCCTAAATTACTGTCTGTACTGTTTGTACTAGAAACGACAGCATTTCCTTTGTACTGTGCAGATTTTAAAGTATAAGCTTTTCGTGCTGCATAAGCTGCCAAATCTCTACGTAACTTGCCCTGCTTCCTCGAAATGACAGACAGCCTATGTCTTTTAACCTTAGCTTCAATGCCTAGATATAAAGAAGCCAAGGTTTTAAAGGCATCAAAGGATCTGATTAATTTATCCAGATTTTCTAACTCAACTTTAATTCTGGTAATTTCACTGCGATAATACTCAACCAGCAGGCCCATGTATTGTATGCCTGCATTATTAAACACATCAACAAGTTTAGAAAACAGAGCGTCACCTTCAGTGACACAATTAGGGTATTTAAAAGTTCTCAGACACAGCGGGACACACTTGAGTCTGATGTTCTCTTCCAAATACATAACCTCCAATTGTAACGACACTAGTTTAATGGTGATTTTCTCTAATTTGAAAATATTATCCTTACATGTTTCGTAATTGTCATTGATAACATCAGCGTCAACATTACCTAGTTCACGCTGATTCTGTTCTCCTTCACCAGTAAAAAAAGGATACGCATTGTCATCAACGACCAAATTGTTGATAAATCCAATAGAATCCTCTATAGATTAGCCATATAGTGACATTTCCCAGTCTCAGGAACTAATTGCAACATTTATTATTTTTTGTATCTGAAGAAGCGTTGTGGATACAATGCGAAAGTGCTTATACCCATTAAATTATATTTCATCTGTATCTTCCTGTGTGTACTGTCTCTTGGTTTTGGCTACTATACTATTTCATTTTACATGGAGTCAGTTTCATCCTTCTATGTGATTTTGTTGCATATCAAGATTTACTGTTTAACTACACCATATTCAGAATGTTATCTTGTCTAGTATCCTCTTTAACTATTTGTGAATAACATTTTGTGTTATTATTGCATAATAAGTTATTAATCACTTTGCAGGAAGGACTGGGACTGGAACAGTTTACATTTGGTTCATTAAGATCCCTAGCAACTAAGTCAAAGCCACTAGCAAAGCAAATGTCGATGTTCTTACAAAATAAAGCACCATTCTCTTTACTAATGCCAGTGAGATGATAAAAAAAGAATAATATCTAAATGTAACCCTTATTGTTTATTTTCACTGCAAGAAATTCAGAGTTACTATCAACAAAAAGAGCCAGCATCTTGGGAGCGTGAAGATTTATTCAAAAAACCAGACCAGTTTCAGCTTGTAGCTTTCATCAGTGGTACATAGCATAAAGCAGTGATACATCTGCAATATATACTCAGTGTCATTAAAGACCAATGACATCATTTCCTGTCCAAGAAAAAAATGGTCTAATACTAAATAACAAAAACAAAAAAGCAATACAAAACACAAAAAATTCCATACAGATTTACTGTTTTATTCTTTTTTTCTTTATTTCTTTTTTTCAACTGTTTTACTCTTGGGACCAACCCAAGAATTCTGGATAGTTCCTAAACAGTATCAAAACCCATGAAAAGAAAGGAAAGCACTACAGTCTATCATTTAATCCAGGTGGGAAGAAACCCCCTAGTTTGACAATCCATTTCCTTTTCTTCATGTTTAATATACTGTGCCACCCTGTTTTAAAAGATCTGTTGCCCAATATTTTATCAATGATTGTAAAAGTAAATTTTGCCATGTGATGAACCAGTAAATGTCTATAAAGAGCATTGATGGCCCACAAAAGTTCCTTCATTAGTCCTAGTAACATTGTTTGTTCATGTGACTACCATGATAGTGCTACATGAAATACAACCATTTCATACAGTCTTTATACTATTACTTATATCACTCATCCTGCAAACCTTTAAGCATGATGCCATTACTGAGTATCTGGTATTCTAGGAACCAAATTCTTCAAACTTCTCAACACTGAATCTCCCATTATTAAGAATTGTTTTGCTGAATTTGTAACAGGATTTGTTGCAGAAAATGGTTCACATATTTGACATTTAGAACCATTAAGGCAATTGTTTGTTATAGAGCCCTCCAATGCCCTTCTTCTTCTCTTTTTTTTTCTAGAAAGAGACTCCCTATCAAGTGGAATCTCTTCAATTCCACAGTCTTTTATTGCAGGATATGCCACCACTTTTTGTTGTCACTTGGGTTATGTCTTTACGTAAATCTACATACATATAAGTCTTTTAACTTAATAGGTTCATAGATTAGTACTAGGCTAACTGCCCTTGCAAGCCATTTTAAGCCTTGTGAGACTCCAACCCTGCACCTTGTGTTTGTAAGGCAAACACCTTAACCATTAGGCCACTCTCCCAACCTTAAACAGCTTTCGGATCTTTCGGATACCACATCAGATTTATGACAATAAGCCATATTTGAGTTCCTACATCAAGAGAATTTAAAGAGGGGAAGGTAAAAGCATTTTTGAATATCAATATTGAATTTGAGTTCCAACCTCAAATAGCTTAATCAATTTGCTTAGCTTCAGTGTATGCACATCAACCGTAAAGGAACTGAATAATGAATTGTCAGTTTATATTATTATTGAGAACGAGAGAGACAGAGATCTGTTTATTGTTTGAGTGCCAAGGTTCTTTAAAATCTTAACATCGGGAAAGATGTTTTTATGCCCTAATAAATCTTGTGCATTCTCAGTAGAATTACCTAACGTTTTTGTATCACAGTTTTTACAGAACTCCTTCCACATGGAGAAATCTTCAATGCATATAGAATACCTATTGCATAAACTGAATTTATCAAATAACCTCTTGAAAACAAGTCTTTAAGATAAAAATCATCCATCTGGTTCAGTTTTTACAAGTACTTCCACTAACCCATCAGAATAAAATACAGGGACAACTTCTAACAAATATTTAAAAAAATACACACCTAAACTTACTTACTGCTAATTCCACACAGAACTTCATACAACAATACCATGTACTATCCAACACATCTAACACACAAATATACGAAAATGTGTCTTTGTATCTCTACGTCGATGTGAGACACATATGCTCACTTGCGTCCGCTGTTATATACTGTACACAGTGCTTTGCTTCTAATAAACATGTCCCCACCTTCAAGCACATAGTCTCCAATTTTAGTCAATACATAGAACTGCAGTGAGTAAGGGCACAAAAAGTCATGTTTGCAGAATCCAAGATTTATAACCAAATCTGAGAAGGAAAGATATGAGGTAAGATGGGATTGAGAAGCCTAATGTCTAATGATGGTATAAAAATGTTTAGTATAGAAATATTACTTTGAGGAAAGTGACTGAAGATTTCAATGCGATTATGTTAAAAACAGGGAAAATTTGTAATGTAAGAATTAATACCAGTGAAATGTACCATAAATTAGAGCCAGATCATGATCAAATGGGGTCCTAGGCAGGATAATGGACAGGGACTACCCCCGCAGCCATACCAATATCCCATTACTTCATACCACTGAACCTCTTAGCACAATAAATCTAGAGAAAGCCTAAAATAATGGGACAACAAAGGCCCAAAAATAGAGACAAATTTTAAATATTGCTCCTATAAATTTACAAAGTTGTTAGAATAACAGAATTTGTATTATGTATTGTCTGAAGGATTTGCATCTGAAACTCAAATGTATGTCATTATTTAATGATTTTAGTCCTCAATTATTTGCCAAAAAAAACTACAAATTATATGAGGAACAGACCAAAAATATGAGGCAAAAATCTGGACACTTGAGACATATGCATTACTTAACTATCTCTTCTCAATTACCATAAAGCACTATTCAAACCTGTCTGTGTGAATACTGTTTTTTTACTTCTACAATGATCACTGAGATGTGTATTTAATTTAAAACTATTTAATATTTTACAGCAAAAATGCTGACATCCATTTTCTAAACTAAATAAACTAGTCTCACATTGAAGACCTTAACCTGAGGAATTTCAATAACTCTTCCCTTGAAACACACATTTATTGAAAATGCATCTGGCAATCCATTAATCTACAAAACACATGACAGAGTCAAACAGTACTTAGTGAAGCATTAATTACTGTCTTTGTGAATGGCACAGTAATTCAAAAGACAAATGAGCAATGCATTTGCTAACCGCTTGGGACAGCCCAGTGGATGCAAGTGTCCCTTTTTCAGGAGCATCCTAGTAGCACTGTTTGGTTTAATAATTTGGTCAGAGTCACGTAATAGACAATTGTTGAGGGAATCAAATCCTGGATTACAAAATCATCTCGTAGCCGTACTCATCCAGCAAGACTGTTGGAGTCCAGCAGAGTGCATTTTCCACCTGTGTGCCTGCAAAAAAAAAACAAAAACAAGATTAATTCAAAATGTATTCACCGTTAACATATTAACATTAAACCAGTAGACTTCATGCTGTCCAGCTTATTCCTAGTCAAATAATAATTGCACTGTCAGCAGGCAATAAAACAAGGAAACCAAGGATCATACCCAAGGAACAGGGCTCATATGATGATATTCCTATTTACTGCAATCAAATCCTTCACACCATAACTACTCTGGGTTGCAGAAACAAGTGTTTACACACACACACACACACACACACACACACACACACACACACACACACACACACAACCATCAATTACAGTCACCTGCATGATTGTACACCTCAGGTATCTGCCTGAGAACATATGAATGAATACATTTATAACTAATTTTCCAGGAATGTATCTCAGCTTGCAGCTGTCCAAATCAGAGACATAGACCCAAAAATCAGGAACAAATATTAAATGTTTGTATTACATACTCAGAAACATTCAGGAATTAAAAGCTGTGTATTAGCAAGCATTTTCTGAAGAATATGAAGTTTGAAATTCATGCCTGTTATTATTTACCAACTAAAATCAACAACAATTTGTTAGAAAGCCACACATATTACAAGGAATAGACAAAAGACTTCTCAAAATCTTTGCTCAAGAATTCTGGACAAACCCAAAAATAATGGGGGTACAATGGCAAAAAATTTAAATACAATTTTCTTTTATCTGTTTGCTAACCAGGTAAAGTCACTGCACAAAAGCATTTCAGGGATTACCCAGGAACACTAAGTGGCTTGCTGAAAAGCACACAGCAGACAAATGGAAGTGGAAGGATTCAAACACTGTACTTTTGACTACGGAAAGCAGTTTATTAATAGCTCAGAGTCTTAAGTGCTAGACATCTTGAGTAAACTTAAATTGCATTTTCTGAATAACTATGAAACTCTAATGAGTAGCATTATTGATGAATTGCTATCCTCAGTGATTTATCAGAAAATGAAGAATTTAAGAAAGCTCTGGCAGTTAGTGCAGTGGATTGTCTCTAAATTCTTAATTATCTGCTTCCTGCTATCAAGGGTACTAGGTCTGAGTCTATCGAGCTCCATATGTGTTCCTGGAAATTTGTGGGTAAAAATATGTATTTTCTGAGCAATAACTGTGATGGTTTAATTGGTATTACTAAATAATTACAATCCCCAGTTCCCTTACCTGCATTTTCTGGAGGGTAGTATTCATCAGGGCTGAGCTGTTTTCTGTAATTCTCTGGAGGAAGGGCAGCAAGGCTGGTCTATTTTCTATAATCTGCTAGATGAAGGGCAGAAAGGCTGAGATATTTTTTGTAATCTATTGGAAGCATCCTGGGAGACACATGCACACATTTGCACGAGCAAGTGTGCCCACACACACACACACACACACACACAAACACACACACACACACACACACACACACACACACACACACACACACACACACACACACACACACACACACGCACACACACACACACACACACACACACACACACACACACACACACACACACACACACACACACACACACACACACGCACACACACGCACACACATGCACATACATGCACATACTTTGCAAAAAAAATTCCATCCCTGTGAAGTTGGTGCTTTTAATTCCTCACTCTGTTAATGATGCTGGTGCTTCACAATCAATGATCTTGTGCTTCCAAATCAACAAGCCTGGTGATCAGATGATGCTGAAACACATTGTTGAACCTGAGCACCCATCCTGTTCCTGACTTTGGCGCTGATTTTCAAGACCAGATGTTGGGGATTATAGCAGGAGCCATTCGTCAGGCTCTTTCGTCCCAACTTGGTGGAGGTAACAACGCTGGAGATGTACGAGCCGTTGAACGAGGAAGTGAGAGACGTGAAGTTACAGCTAACACTAACACATCCGGAAGCACCGTTAAGCAGTTAGTGGCTTTGGCATCGAACGTTGATGGAGGAGAAGCGTCAAGCAGTCGACGGAACATTAATGAAACAACAATTCCTTCTATTGGATTTATCAACAATTTGGTCGTTGATGACAACGCGAATCCTTTTTTTACTGGTGAAGGAGAACAGAATCAGCGTGAACTAGGTAATGTTGACGCTGACGTTATCAATGACAATTATGAAACATGTAAGGATAATATTTTCAAATTAGAGAAAATCACCATTAAACTAGTGTCGTTACAATTGGAAGTTATGTATTTGGAAGAGAACTCAAGTGTGTCCCGCTGGGTCTGAGAACTTTTAAATACCCTAATTGTGTCACTGAAGGTGACGCTCTGTTTTCTAAACTTGTTGATGTGTTTAATAATGCAGGCATACAATACATGGGCCTGCTGGTTGAGTATTATCGCAGTGAAATTACCAGAATTAAAGTTGAGTTAGAAAATCTGGATAAATTAATCAGATAATCTACTAATAATGCTACTCATTAGAGTTTCATAGTTATTCAGAAAATGCAATTTAAGTTTACTCAAGATGTCTAGCACTTAAGACTCTGAGCTATTAATAAACTGCTTTCCGTAGTCAAAAGTACAGTGTTTGAATCCTTCCACTTCCATCTGTCTGCTGTGTGCTTTTCAGCAAGCCACTTAGTGTTCCTGGGTAATCCCTGAAATGCTTTTGTGCAGTGACTTTACCTGGTTAGCAAACAGATAAAAGAAAATTGTATTTAAATTTTTTGCCATTGTACCCCCATTATTTTTGGGTTTGTCCAAAATTCTTGAGCAAAGATTTTGAGAAGTCTTTTGTCTATTCCTTGTAATATGTGTGGCTTTCTAACAAATTGTTGTTGATTTTGGTTGGTAAATAATAACAGGCATGAATTTCAAACTTCATATTCTTCAGAAAATGTTTGCTAATACACAGCTTTTAATTCCTGAATGTTTCTAAGTATGTAATACAAACATTTAATATTTGTTCCTGACTTTTGGGTCTATGTATCTGATTTGAGCTTATAGTTGAGAGGCAGGGGGTGATGCAATGCATTCCACTGTGTGATTTGGACAGCTGCAAGCTGAGATACATTCCTGGAAAATTAGTTATAAATGTATTCATTCATATGTTCTCAGGCAGATACCTGAGGTGTACAATCATGCAGGTGACTGTAATTGATGGTTTTGTGTGTGTGTGTGTGTGTGTGTGTGTGTGTGTGTGTGTGTGTGTGTGTGTAAACACTTGTTTCTGCAACCCAGAGTAGTTATGGTGTGAAGGATTTGATTGCAGTAAATAGGAATATCATCATATGAGCCCTGTTCCTTGGGTATGATCCTTGGTTTCCTTGTTTTATTGCCTGCTGACAGTGCAATTATTGTTTGACTAGGAATAAGCTGGACAGCATGAAGTCTACTGGTTTAATGTTAATATGTTAACAGTGAATACATTTTGAATTAATCTTGTTTTTGTTTTTTTTTGCAGGCACACAGGTGGAAAATGCACTCTGCTGGACTACAACAGTATTGCTGGATGAGTACGGCTACGAGATGATTTTGTAATCCAGGATTTGATTCCCTCAACAATTGTCTATTACGTGACTCTGACCAAATTATTAAACCAAACAGTGCTACTAGGATGCTCCTGAAAAAGGGACACTTGCATCCACTGGGCTGTCCCAAGCGGTTAGCAAATGCATTGCTCATTTGTTTTTTGAATTACTGTGCCATTCACAAAGAGAGTAATTAATGCTTCACTAAGTACTGTTTGACTCTGTCATGTGTTTTGTAGATTAATGGATTGCCAGATGCATTTTCAATAAATGTGTGTTTCAAGGGAAGAGTTATTGAAATTCCTCAGGTTAAGGTCTTCAATGTGAGACTAGTTTATTTAGTTTAGAAAATGGTTGTCAGCATTTTTGCTGTAGAATATGAAATAGTTTTAAATTAAATACACATCTCAGTGATCATTGTAGAAGTAAAAAAACAGTATTCATACAGACAGGTTTGAATAGTGCTTTATGGTAATTGAGAAGAGATAGTTAAGTAATGCATATGTCTCAAGTGTCCAGATTTTTGCCTCATATTTTTGGTCTGTTCCTCATATAATTTGTAGTTTTTTTTTGGCAAATAATTGAGGATTAAAATCATTAAATAATGACATACATTTGAGTTTCAGATGCAAATCCTTCAGACAATACATAATACAAATCCTGTTATTCTAACAACTTTGTAAATTTATAGGAGCAATATTTAAAATTTGTCTCTATTTTTGGGCCTTTGTTGTCCCATTATTTTAGGCTTTCTCTAGATTTATTGTGCTAAGAGGTTCAGTGGTATGAAGTAATGGGATATTGGTATGGCTGCGGGGGTAGTCCCTGTCCATTATCCTGCCTAGGACCCCATTTGATCATGACCTGGCTCTAATTTATGGTACGTTTCACTGGTATTAATTCTTACATTACAAATTTTCCCAGTTTTTAACATAATCGCATTGCAATCTTCAGTCACTTTCCTCAAAGTAATATTTCTATACTAAACATTTTTATACCATCATTAGACATTAGGCTTCTCAATCCCATCTTACCTCATATCTTTCCTTCTCAGATTTGGTTATAAATCTTGGATTCTGCAAACATGACTTTTTGTGCCCTTACTCACTGCAGTTCTATGTATTGCCTAAAATTGGAGACTATGTGCTTGAAGGTGGGGACATGTTTATTAGAAGCAAAGCACTGTTTACAGTATATAACAGTGGACGCAAGTGAGCATATGTGTCTCACATCGATGTAGAGATACAAAGACACATTTTCGTATATTTGTGTGTTAGATGTGTTGGATAGTACATGGTATTGTTGTATGAAGTTCTGTGTGGAATTAGCAGTAAGTAAGTTTAGGTGTGTATTTTTTTAAATATTTGTTAGAAGTTGTCCCTGTATTTTATTCTGATGGATTAGTGGAAGTACTTGTAAAAACTGAACCAGATGGATGATTTTTATCTTAAAGACTTGTTTTCAAGAGGTTATTTGATAAATTCAGTTTATGCAATAGGTATTCTATATGCATTGAAGATTTCTCCATGTGGAGGGAGTTCTGTAAAAACTGTGATACAAAAACGTTAGGTAATTCTACTGAGAATGCACAAGATTTATTAGGGCATAAAAACATCTTTCCCGATGTTAAGATTTTAAAGAACCTTGGCACTCAAACAATAAACAGATCTCTGTCTCTCTCGTTCTCAATAATAATATAAACTGACAATTCATTATTCAGTTCCTTTACGGTTGATGTGCATACACTGAAGCTAAGCAAATTGATTAAGCTATTTGAGGTTGGAACTCAAATTCAATATTGATATTCAAAAATGCTTTTACCTTCCCCTCTTTAAATTCTCTTGATGTAGGAACTCAAATATGGCTTATTGTCATAAATCTGATGTGGTATCCGAAAGATCCGAAAGCTGTTTAAGGTTGGGAGGGTGGCCTAATGGTTAAGGTGTTTGCCTTACAAACACAAGGTGCAGGGTTGGAGTCTCACACGGGATAATTAGCTAGGCTTAAAATGGCTTGCAAGGGCAGTTAGCCTAGTACTAATCTATGAGCCTATTAAGTTAAAAGACTTGAAATATGTATGTAGATTTACGTAAAGACATAACCCAAGTGACAACAAAAAGTGGTGGCATATCCTGCAATAAAAGACTGTGGAATTGAAGAGATTCCACTTGATAGGAAGTCTCTTTCTAGAAAAAAAAAGAGAAGAAGAAGGGCATTGGAGGGCTCTATAACAAACAATTGCCTTAATGGTTCTAAATGTCAAATATGTGAAAAATTTTCTGCAACAAATCCTGTTACAAATTCAGCAAAACAATTCTTAATAATGGGAGATTCAGTGTTGAGAAGTTTGAAGAATACCAGATACTCGGTAATGGCATCATGCTTAAAGGTTTGCAGGATGAGTGATATAAGTAATAGTATAAAGACTGTATGAAATGGTTGTATTTCATGTAGCACTATCATGGTAGTCACATGAACAAACAACGTTACTAGGACTAATGAAGGAACTTTTGTGGGCCATCAATGCTCTTTATAGACATTTACTGGTTCATCACATGGCAAAATTTACTTTTACAATCATTGATAAAATATCGGGCAACAGATCTTTTAAAACAGGGTGGCACAGTATATTAAACATGAAGAAAAGGAAATGGATTGTCAAACGAGGGGGTTTATTCCCACCTGGATTAAATGATAGACTGTAGTGCTTTCCTTTCTTTTAATGGGTTTTGATACTATTTATGAACTATCCAGAATTCTTGGGTTGGTCCCAAAAGTAAAACAGTTGAAAAAAAGAAATAAAGAAAAAAAGAATAAAACAGTAAATCTGTATGGAATTTTTTGTGTTTTGTATTGCTTTTTTGTTTTTGTTATTTAGTATTAGACCAGTTTTTTCTTGGATAGGAAATGATGTCATTGGTCTTTAATGACACTGAGTATATATTGCAGTTGTATCACTGCTTTATGTTATGTACCACTGATGAAAGCTACAAGCTGAAACTGGTCTGGTTTTTTGAATAAATCTTCACGCTCCCAAGATGCTGGCTCTTTTTGTTGATAGTAACTCTGAATTTCTTGCAGTGAAAATAAACAATAAGGGTTACATTTAGATATTACTTTTTTTTATCATCTCACTGGCATTAGTAAAGAGAATGGTGCTTTATTTTGTAAGAACATCGACATTTGCTTTGCTAGTGGCTTTGACTTAGATGCTAGGGATCTTAATGAACCAAATGTAAACTGTTCCAGTTCCAGTCCTTCCTGCAAAGTGATTAATAACTTATTATGCAATAATAACACAAAATATTATTCACAAATAGTTAAAGAGGATACTAGACAAGGTAACATTCTGAATATGGTGTAGTTAAACAGTAAATCTTGATATGCAACAAAACCACATAGAAGGATGAAACTGACTCCATGTAAAATGAAATAGTATAGTAGCCAAAACCAAGAGACAGTACACACAGGAAGATACAGATGAAATATAATTTAATGGGTATAAGCGCTTTCGCATTGTATCCACAACGCTTCTTCAGATACAAAAAACAATAAATGTTGCAATTAGTTCCTGAGACTGGGAAATGTCACTATATGGCTAATCTATAGAGGATATATTTATAACTATATTCATAAATTGATTGATAGTTTTTTTTTTCCCCTCCAATAAGACATATAGCAATGTCCTCTGCTAGAATAATAGTTTGACAAGGATTAAAACAGTAAGAAGATGTTGTGGAAATACATTAGGACTCATCCCACTCCACTTAAGACTTATTACACAACTTGCAAGATGCTTTATCAGTGGAAAATGTACAATATTAGGTCATTAGACCAGCTTAACTTGGCAAAAAATCTGAAAGATAACCACAAGGAGTTGTTTAAACAATTTAATGCTGTGGGTCAGGTGATATTTTTAGGATGATTATTTGTGATGGGGTAAACTGTATTACCAAGCCTAAGGTTTTCATACATATGTTTGTTAATGGATTCTTTGGTAACTCCAATTTTGTTAATATTACTTTTTGTGCAAGTAAAATTCCATCTGTGAATTGTCGATGTTTGAAGGAAGATGATATAGAAAAGTTCTATTAAATATTAGGCCAAACTCTTCTGCTGGTCTGATCGTTTAAATTATTTTTGAAGGGTATTGCAACTAGTCTTGTACCTTGCATGCATTACCTCTTTCAGAGATCACTGGAAAAGGATTATGATCAGATATATGACAAGATATCATTCCCATTCAAAAAAGGAATTCCAGTCTGTTTGTTTATGATTATAGCCGCATAAGTCAAACATGCATTTTGGGCAAAGCTTTGAATGTGCTCTGTGTTTATCTTTCATTGATATGATTGATATTAGTAAGGATATATATCAGCACAGTTTCATTGCTGGGAGATCATGTCCATCTACCTTGATAAGTGTCTGTGAACAAGTTGTGCATTTTCTTGATTAGGGCATGATTTGGCTAAGGCATTTGACTTTGTACCATATGAAGTATTTTTAAATATTCTGAAAAACTCAAATATAAATATGTATGTTTCTAGATGGGTGATAAATTGGTTAACTGATAGGAAGTGTTGAGTAAGGATTAAAGATGCATATTCTGTATTTAGGGTCCTTGTCAATGGCATTCCACAGGGATCAGTCTTGGGTCCACTACTGTTTGGATTGCTAATGAAAGACTGTCTTGTTTCAGATAGAGTATGGCTCCATAAGTTGCTGATGATTTGAACATTGCCTGTGCAGTCATTAACATCACAGACCACTGCTTTTTGCAAAAACGTCTGGATGCCTTAACTCATTTGGTGTTTTGCAAGACTATGAATTTTAATTACAGCGAATACATGGTTGAACATTTTGGAGTAAGTAATCCATTATACCCATATGTTTTGTATGGTCAAATATATCAAACATCAGAAACAGGGATTCCTCATTAAATTATGATGCCAATATTAAATTAGTACTTAGGAAGTGCTATGGCCTTACTAAAATATATATTACATTGTTTTTCTAATAGGTACAAAAGAGTTCTGTTACAGATATATATTTCTAGTGCCCAGTCTATAATTAAATATGGTGGAGCTTTCTGTTCTTACAATATTCAAAAACTGAAGTCATTAGAGCACATACAGAAAATGCTGACTAGACAGATCAATGGCTATGAGTTTGACTTATGCAAGCAGACTTAAGAATTTGTAATTTTGCTCTTTAGCATATTGACTCAGGAGGGGTGATCTAATATAGGTTTACAAGTGATTAAAGGGTGATTTCCTGCAGTGTGCTCTTTCATAATAATATTGCACATTATATTACCAAGGATGTAGCCAATATTTTAGGAGACACATTTGGTGTTAACTTCTCCCGACCTACCTAACCCTGTTGTTGCCCCCACTATCCCTGAAAATTTAGTTTCCCATAAAAACACCTTGGAATAAGTCTTAGAATCCCTGTCAAAGGCTTAAAATACTACTCTATGGGGCCAGATCACATTCTAGGCCACATTCCCATTAGTACAAATATGCACCTCTACTTAACTTGTTCAACCTCAGTCTGTCTGCAGGGGTTGTTCCTGATGCTTGGAAAATAGCCACAATTCCCCTACATAAGGATGGCCCCTCTATGCAGTTAGATAATTATAGGCCCAACAGCTTCACCAGCCTTGTATGCAAAGCTATGAAATATATCATAGCAGAACTCAAATATGTAGACATAGGCAACTTAACTGAGTTAGACTTCACTCGATTTGGTTTTGTGAAGGTCAGGTCCAATTTCTTGAACCTAGTAAACTTTTTTGAAAAGGGTACAGAACTGTGGATAGTGGTTTCTGCATGTATGCTTTTTAACTTGTCCTGGCCAAGGTTTTTAATACTATCCCTCATGCTCCTATTGAAAAATCAAACAAACTTAATGTGAACCCCTGCATTTTCTATTGGATTGAAAATTGGCAATTCCACATATTCCAGCTTGTGAAAGTTGCTGGTGCCCTCTCTGAAAGTAATATGATAATTAATGGGGCATGCGATGTCCCCACATTGGGACAGTAATCAAGGAGCCTGAATCCTCACCACTAACACTGGAGAGAGACGTTAACTTGGAATACAAATGAACACTCTCAGTATTTCCAAATGCAGATGTCTTTGCATCAAGCACAATTTCCCTTAACAGTACACAGGGAACATGCTCAGTCCGGGGACTGGTTCCTCTCTTTTTCTTTCCAGACCCCCAATAAGATTCCTCACTGACACAGCTTTAGAGTTGAGTCCTTAGCCAGGGTTCCAAGCCAAGTCCTCCAGCACCCTTTCTATGAAACCAGTGCCTTGTGTTCCTGCTCCAAGCAGCTGACACACACACACACTCTTTGAGATGTGATTTACACACACACACACACACACACACACACACACACACACACACACACACACACACACACACACACACACACACACACACACACACACCTGGGAAAGGCTGGTGCAGATTCACCTGCTGTGGCCCTTTCTGTTCAGACTATAAGGTAGTTATCACAGCAACCAACACCCCTGCCAGATACTTTAAGGCTCTTACAAGGGTACCCAATTATACTGTGTACAATTACTACTGATAGAAATGGTAATGTTGACCAAACAGAAAGGCTTCAGGAGTAGCCAGAGCTGTCACCAAATAAATATGTGAAAATACTCTCAAAACTTAAATATTTTCTAAAAAGGACCAGCCACAATGAAAAGTTTAAATATATTTAATAATAAATAATAAAAGAACAAGAAAATACTAAATATCTATTTACAGTAAACACCAGAGTTTCAGTCACAGGGAATATTAAAAATAACACCAATGGAATGTTTCGCACAGTTATAGAAAAACAGTATTTAGCTAATCTCTCTATCTATTCCTGATTGACTAAAAGGATTACTGTTCCTACTTACTGAATAGAGCAAGGCAAGATGGGTGAGTGGTCCTTGTTGTCAGATTCAAGACAGAGTACAGAATGTTGCTGAGACTTCAGTCTCCTCTAATACTAAAACATTATTTCTGTACAGATTGACATCACATTCATATTGTCATCTGACTCTGTTTCCTGCACTATCCCCCATCACTAGAAGCTGTGACATCTGGTTAATATACCATCGGACTGCCACCAATAATGTGACATTCAGTTAATATCCCACCAGACTGCCACCGATATTTGAAGTCTCCTACTTAAAATCCAGGTCAGTAATTAAGGAGCATCAATCCTCACCACTGACTCTAGTATGGGGGCATCATGAAAAACACCAGAGTACAGAGAACGCAAGAATAAAATTCCAGCATTTCCCTTAAGAGTATAACAGGAACATGCTATATTTCCTGGGACTGGACTATATACCTCTGTCCACCCCAAATGTAATCCCTATCATACACTTCAGAGCAATGTGTTCCAGTTTAAAACCTCTAACTTACACTCAAAATAAAATGAAATTTCACACACTCAAAGACTTATGGGAAACCTGACACAGATTTCCAGCTGTATCCCCTCCCCAATACAAATGGTAAACACTTCCACAAGAATCAGACAGGTATACATGCCCTTCAAAGGGAGATTACGTATTAAAAATAAAATATCAAAATAAATGATAGCTACCACCAGAAGTAGCCAGGCATTTGAGGTGACTTGGGGAGTATCAAACAGGTATATACACTCTCTAATCTCTAAAGAATACACCACTTGTCCAGCCACAATGTAATGTAATTAAAACATTTAATAATGTCAAATGATTATAAGAATGTAAATCAATAATTTTCAATAAACACCAGAATTCAATCGCCAGAAATATAACATTAAACTGTAGGATAGAAGTCCATTATGTTAGAAAAACTTCTATTTAAATAAGTAAACTTTCCTAATCTAACTAGAGAATACTGTCCCTGATCTAATCTTAAACATAACAGCAAGGCAAAGGCAGACTTACAGTTTTGGTGAGTCCTTTTTCTTGGGTACCCACTGCACAGCACTGTAACTGACTGCAGCTCTTAACTAACTGCCCTTCAACTGACTTCAGCAGTCTCTTTTATAGTCCAGGTTAACAGTCTCAACTGTCTTATTTAAAAAATAACAATCAACAGTTTTAAAAGAGGTTATTTTTCCTGTCAATCATCTTTTCAAATAATCATATAGCAACCAGGAACATTTTAATGACATCACCTACTGAACAGCTGATTTTCCACAGACAATTTGTACTTTAGAATCTCCCTCACAAATATGTCCAATTAGAAATGTATCTAAACACTGACAGATTCTTTAAACATTTTGTATCAACAGGGAAATATTCAACACTTCAAAAACTTAGTTACATTTTCACAATAAGACATGCCGGCATACAATATATGTAAATCTGAGAATATACACAAATCTCCTGCCAGACATGCTAACACAGATGACAGTGTTTTCATTTTCTTCAAAGAAGCTAGCAGGCTTTAGCACCTATATGCTACAATGCACACATATAGAGCTTTGCCCAGATGTGGTGCAGCTGCTGCAAGTCATAAAACCATTTCACACTCCCAATAGGAGTTACCAACTATTCTCTATCATAGACATTGCTTCTCTGGCTCCGTTCAAAACTGTGGGATAATATCTTTATGGCATAACCCATAAAGTAATTAAATGTCAAGAATATTTTGCAAAGTCAGGTGGATTAAGATTAAACTCTTCACTTCCAGTATATGCTATTACAATGTATACATTTAAACAGTTACTATAATGCATGTACATTTATTTTCCCTTCCAGTAGGGCACACTGTTGATACATTTTAACACAAGTAAACCTCACAAATTAATTTTCAGCACAAGCATCTGTACAAATCAGTTTGATATACAACTGACATATAATTATTTACAAAATTCCAGCTAGCTGTGCTGGCATATGTTACAAATCCACTGCCCTAGTTTTCCTGGCATGGCTGGCAGTATCTCCTATCATCACAGGGTACCACAGGAATCAATGCTCAGCCTTCTTCTGTTTGATCTTTCTTTTGCAGACGTCCAAGTCAATATTCCAGAAGTGTGGTTGACCAAATTTGTTGATGACTGCAAGCTGGACTCTGTTATTCTCTCATTCACTGATACTAAACTGCTCCAACAAAGGATGGAATATGCACATACTTGGTGTAGTGAAGCCATCTCAAGCTTAATGCAAAAAAAGTACAGCTTAGTAATGTTTAGCAAAAATATGCTCTACTTCATATGTAATAAGTGGTACTCCTCTGCAGGCAGATACGTTCATAAGAGACTTGGGTACTTATATGGAGAGCTCTTTCTCATTTGATTGTCATGCTCTCACTGTAATTAGGAAATCCTTTTTATCTGGCCCTGTTTATGTCCAAAGGAATATCTTCAAGATCCAAAGAAGCCATCTTTCCACAGTACTCTTTACTTATCAGATCCATCGTTAATTACAATGCCCTCTTTGGTATGTACAAATCCAAGCATATTGGTCAACTGGAAAAGCTCCAACACAGTTTAACCAAAAAAATTAAAGGATTTAAATACCATCCCAATACATTACCACTACTTTTTTTCTATGCAGTCTATCAGCTGCTCTGAGGTGACCAGTGTCTTGCTTTGCAAGCCATGAAACACCCAGTCCTATATGATCTACTATTTCTTCACAAAACCGGTGGCTCCACAAACATTCAAACTAGAGATCTAAATCTACATCAGCAAATTGACTCATGGAGGGATGTGCTCATAAAGATCAAGCAAAGTGCTACTTTATCTGCACTTAAGATTAGTCTTGACATGGGTAGATGCAAATTTACTCCAGAGTTATCATCTACAGCTCTGCTTAATTCAGGAGGTAAGCATTATAAAGTGGTTGTAAAGGGTGGAAAGAGCTTTTTGGCATGTTTTCTTAAAGGTGTATGTGGCAAGTTATCTTATGGTTCATGCAATCTCTTTCCTAGTATTGCTCCTGTGTTCTACGCCTGTTGCTTAAACAATAACATGTCTAAAACTCAGGTTTAGCTCCCCCTCAAAGACATCCATATTCATGATTTTACTAAGATCTGGTTTTAGAGCAAAGTAAACTTTCAGAGCCACTGAGAGCTTTGAATGGGGACATATCCATATTTACTAGAAACCTTATGGTGTCACATCAGATCTTGCATGTTATCATCTTAGAACTTACAGGAGCCATAGTGCATCTCAACAAACCTGCTACCACATCATTGTTGACTTTAGGTTCTCTACCATGTCCACTTCAGAGTTTATAAATTATCTAAGTTAGTCAGAAAAAAAAACATTAAGCCAAATAGTCTTGTTACAAACATTGTTTGTGGTCAATTGTAGTAAGCTACTTGTGTTTTTTTGAGCCTTAATTAAATGTAGAGGGAGGTCAGAGAAGCTATCTACAGTTCTGCTCCATGAGACCCACATGCTCCAGCAGGGACTGGATCAAGACAATGCCTGGTGTGTCAGCCATTGGTTCATCATAAATGCCATGACTTGCAGCATAGTTACTTTTAGCAAAGGCCAAACTTCCTCCTGTTATCACGTCACTTGGCACATTCCTCAAAACAGACTCTGTTGTTAGAGACCAGGGGACCTATGTAAACAATGGTGTTATTTTTAGCCAGCGTTTCTTGGCTTTGTTTAGGAAGTCCTCCTGCCTCTTGCAGCTTATGTATCAGAGTATCTCATTTAGTCAAATAATGTTCTTGTCTCTGTGTCTATACTTCTCCCTGATTAGAATCACCATTAAATTCAATCCCCCCTTTGGATCATACCTATCTGAGTACCTTGTAGGGGTTTAGTTGAAACCTAGGATCCTATGAACCTAAATCCATGTACTAAATTGTTACGTTTTACTTGTATATTCCTTATTTTCTTTACTTGACCACTACAGAATTACTTTCTTTTGTCTTTCAAAACAATTTACCAGTGTGACCAAGTGCTGTAAAATACACTGAGATTAAAATACTCCCTTCATGTATGCTCTATCAATTCCTCCCATATAAATTGTCTGTCTCACTGCCTCATTTAATTACTTCTTGATCTGTATGTAATAAAGTAAAAAAAGCAAAAGGAAATAAAAAAAGAAAAATATTCACGGTTGCTTGCATCTTTATTCCTTGCAGTTATATTGCAACATACTCAGCATTCAATAAGCCTTGCTATGTGGAACAGGATACCTTTTATCCAAATACATGTTTTTGAGTGCAGTGTGAGGAAATAGCAGTTTAACCACAAAGAATAAAGGTAAATGCATCTGTAAATGTTTGTTTTACTTCCCTTTACTTTATTACTTTATTAGATCATACATGAATTGCATTACCGAAGCAACAAAAAGAAACATTCAGCAGAATTAACAACAGATTTTCATCAAAATGCTTCAGTTTAGTAAATAATAAAGACGCATTCAGATATATATTTTAAATATTTTTATTTTTTGTTTGTTTTATTACATGGCTGACAATATCCAAAGCTATTTATTTTAATAAAAAACAGCAAACTGACATTGTTGCATTTCAGCTGCTTTACTAAAACACAGAGAAGCCAAAGGGGTAAAAAACAACTAACTCTACCAGATAAAGCAGCATTTAAATATACAAAGTGCAAATAAAATGAATGAATGAATTAAATGAAGTACAATGCAAACTGAAAAGAGCATTTCAGCATTTAAAGCACTGCATATTTGCCTGCACAATGCCAGCCGGTGATTGTGTACTGAAATATTCCTGACTATGAGTTAAAGCTGTGGAATTTTATCAGTTAAAGCAATAAGGTGAAGCAATACAGAGGGACATTCATTTGACTTCACATTCCAGAGAGCAGCTAACAACATTTAAAGATGTGAATTTAATTTGCAAGCATCTCTTTTTCTCTGTGAAACCAGTTTCTGAGTAAACAATGTCTGATGTAAACTGTGTCCTTAAGTTATATGGTAAGAAGAATTCCTGTGTGATGTCCTTAAACACTGATTTAGCAAAACAGCCAATATGTAACATTTTGTTTTGCACATGTACACGATACAGGAATGTCTTCATCAGTCTGTGAGTAGGTAATGTAACCTGTCTACTGTATTTTGAACAAAAACGTGACTGAGGTGACTTCACAGAGCCTAGCAGAATCAATAAAATATGTATTGTCCTCTTATGACAACATAGTAGTATAAATTTATATCAGATACCACTAACTGTGTTATTGTGAAATTCTACGATCCCAGTTTTATGTCAACTATACAGCTAATGCATTGCTTGCTTCCTCCAAAGCATCTGCTGCATTATATATCTATATATATATATATCTATATATATATATATATATATATATATATATATATATATATATATATATACACACACACACACACACACACACACACACACACACACACACACACACACACACACACACACAAAAAACACACACACACACGTGTGCCGGAGCAATATTTAATTGTTTTTTGTATTGTATTATTAGTGATTAAGGTATTTTTACCTAACTGTCTCATGTATTTATTTATTTATTAACATTTCTTGCCGGGTAAATGTCCAACTGGGCTGAAAGCACATTTTCAGCAGTGAACCAGGGGAAAAGGTCCACATATATGAAAAACATAATAGAGTAACAAAATATTAAAATGTTTTAAAACTTATAAATGCAAATAAATTTACACCAAGTAAATAAGTAACAGTAGTTAAACAAGGTAAACACAACAACAAGAAAAAATGCAACGGTACAAGAAAAGTACTTGAGTAAGAAACTAACAGTTAACTGCTGACTGAAACATAAATATGGCAGATGGATATATCAGCTATAAGACTGGCTAGAACAAATACCGGGAAATAAAACACTGCACATAGAGTAAATTAAAGATTGGAAGGCAGAGACAATTGAGTGCAATAAAAATCGTTATCAAGAGTATGAATTAGTCAAGAAATAAGGTCACTAGCCAGGATTAGAGCATGGACATAACCAATGGTTGGTGAGGTATTGTCTCAGGCATTGCTTGAATTTGGTGCTGTTATTAAGTTTAAGAATATGCTATGGCAATTGGTTCCAAGACCTAGAAATTTTCCATTATGTTATTTTTGTCATGTACTGTAGTGGTGTATCGGTGTTTGTTTGTAGCATATTTGTAGTTATTTACCATCTTGTTGTCTGTGAACATTGCAGTAGTGGTGCACATTTTAGTATTCTAGAGTCATATTTCTAGTTACTGTTGGAATCTTTGTCATTTATTTTTTAACAAATGCTGCATATTATAGCTTTAGGAACTGATGGACAGAATGTAGCTATAAAAAGATCTCTAGTTGTCTTAATGCAATGCAATATCCACTTAGCTCACCCAAGCTGTACTGTATTTACTAGATCGTGGGTGCTGCTTCATGTATGTTTTACGGAACATATAGAGTGTAATAGTGTGCAAAGTGCTAGTATAGTGTATCTGTTTTCACAGTGGGTTCCCTTGATAGTCTATGAAGCAGCTGTCTGTATGTTCCTTCTGTTCATTTTTTTTTACCTTTCCGTTCTCCTTTTCTACTGGTAATATGTATTTCTGTTAATATTACAAAGCTAGAAATATCTTTGCTTTCTCAAACCCCTAAGTCCTGTCTCTTTTCTTGTCTCAATCTGTTGCATAAGTAGCTTTCTCTTTGTTGTTTCTCACTTGTCTAACCTTATATGATATATCCTTTCTCCCTAGGTTATCAGATATCAGCAATATGTACAGTGTAGTGTGCCATAACTCATCCGAAGCCTTGTCTCACTTTCCCCAAAAAGAATCAACAGCTCTGCTTTGTCATCAACAAATATGCTATATGGACTGGTTTTAACGTATTTACTCTAAATACTTGACTGTGTTAGGCTGTTCACACTCTACCGAGCCGAATACCTGCTCTACTTCTTCCCTCTGTTCTCTTTCCACTCTTTCTAACTTTTTACCTTGCTAGAACCTTCTTCTTTCAGCTTTTCCTGGTTAAGGGTCACCACAGCAGATCACCTGTCCGCTCATGATTGGCAGTGGAGTTTTACGATGTTGAGTTGCCAGTCCGGCAGCCAGCCTTCCACAGAAGGCACACACATGCACACACTCAAACCTAGGGCCAATGTAGAGGATCCAATCCACCTACAGCATATTTTTGGGATGTGGGAGGAAACTGGAGCACCCGGAGGAAACCCACACAACTACAGGGAGGACATGCAGACTCTGTACAGAAGGCACCCCAGCCGAGGATCGAACTGGAGAACCTCTTGCTGTGAGGCAGCAATGCTAACTGCTGCACCACCGTGGCTGCCCTTACCTTGCTGAACTATCGTCCAGAGTTTTGTATACTGTGTAACTACAGGCTATTCTCACTTCAGTAGCGGAGTGTCTCTACCTTTTCTTAATTCCCCTTATTATATTTGTTCTGTGTATTTCTCATATTTTTTCCTGCAACAGTTAAGCCCTGTACTTACCCGTTAGTCTTTTTTACAGCTGTACTGATTGTTTCTGCTGTTCTTCGCTATCTATATCCCTCCTGGAAATAAGCCCACCTTAACTGAAAATCTCCTTCACTGTTCATCCTTAACATTTCCAGAAGAAACTATAATAACGGGAAACTTTAATATGGATTGGCTAACCTGTACCTCAAACAACCCTATAAATGTCATTAATTTGTATAGATTCTCTCAATTAATACAATCTCCTACTAGAATTGACAAAAAGAAAATCAATACTAGACTGGATTTTAGCAAATGAAGACTCACCTTCCTATCAGTAAGCCTGCCTTCCAGATACCATAAGTGATCATCTACCAACCTTCTTACTCAGGCAGCACCTATACTCCATCAAAATATTTCATATAGACAAATATGTAATAGAAAGCCTTTCTCACCTCAGATATTTCTAGCCACCCTTCTGTTTTGTGATTGGACCCCACTAACATCACTTCCCCTAGAGCATACATAAATAAGTAATTCCTCGACAGGTTAAAGAGTCAAGCTCCTCCTAGATTTATTAGAGTAAAATCTAACAATACTCCTTGGCTCACAATACAGACCAAGAAATTACTCAAACCCAGAGACAAAGCTTGGTTTCAATACCATTCTAACAGAAATCAGACCACCCTGCATAACTATCAACAACTAAGAAATATAGCCAAAAAACAGGTCAAGGATGATGAAAAAATCCTTTTATATTGCAGCCCAACAAAAATACCAAAACAATTCTAAAAAATTTTGGGCAACTGTAAAGCAACTATTACATCCTGGCCAGTAATCCACTCTAGCTCCTACCACTACAACCACTAGAGATAACATTCCTACTCAATGTAATGCTTACTTTACTAATTCCATATTATCTCTAGCCACAAATAGCACTAATATCCCTCTAACCATCTCCAGAATTTCAAATGAAGCATCCAATGCCTTCTCCTTCCAACCTGTACAAATCACCACAAGAAAAAAACAGCTTAACAGACTTATACCCACATCTCTTGCTGCTGACAATCTGCCTTCTGAATATCTCAAATTAGCTGCTGATGCTGTTTCTTATCCAGTTGCCATACTAATCAATCGGTCCATAACAGAGCAGTATGTTCCTAAAATCTGGAAAATATCCTATATCATTCCATTACATAAAGGTGGAACCTCTACAGAACTTTCTAACTATAGGCCCATTGCTAGTTTATCTCCCTATCAAAAATTTTAGAAAAACGTATACATTCCCAACTTATGAACCACCTGTTAGCTGATAAACTTCATTCTAATTCTCAGCATGGCTTCAGACCTAACCATAGTACAATTACAGCCCTCTTAAGTTTCACAAATAAGATCAACCAGCTTAGTAACAACGGACAACTAGTTTCCTCCACCTTTCCAGATATTTCAAAAGCATTCAATACAGTATCCCATCAAAAATTGCTGAATGATCTTTTAAATCTTAACCTAAGCCACTCTACCCTTGCTTGGTTCTATGCCTATCTGACAGCCAACAAGCTGTCAAATGGGAACATGATTACTTGTCTCTACTACCTGTCACAATAGATGTTCTTCAGGGCTCTATCCTGGGCCCACTTCTATTTACTATCTTCACAAACAAGCTCCATACTGCTACCCACCTTACCACTGTCATACAGTATGCAGATGACTCCACCTTATATCTCTCTCACAACTCCAGCATATTACTCAAGAGTCTTTCTCAGCTGTAGAACCTTGGCTCTCAGACTATCAATTAATTCTCAATCCCAATAAAACTAAGCTAATGTTATTTTCAAATAACAAGGTCCTGGGTCCTCCTTTCAAATACATTCATCCAATAAAATTACTATAGCCCCAGTATCTCATACCAAGCTACTTGGAGTTACAATTGATAATAATATGAAATTCGATATTCATCTGTCCTTAATCATAAAAAGTATATATAAAACTTGGCTCACTATATGGAATAAAACCTTTCCTAACCAACTTCTCAAGACAATCTGTTGCTAGGACACACTGACTCTCTACCTTACTTTATGCTTCTCTTATCTTCACCAATTTAAAGAAAATAGAGCTAGAAAACTAGATGCTTGCTATAATAAAATGTCTAGATTTGCCACTAACTCCTATATAGATCCCATCACTGCATTGCCCTGTGTCGCCTAAACTGGTTAGAATTACCCAATCTCTTAAAATTTTCTCAACTTACAATAGCTCATGGCATAGTCTATCAACCTGACAAGTGCCCAGTCCTCCACAACTGAATACAACCTCAATCCAATAAAAGACATCTGAGATCCTCTGACAGATTTCTACAAGTCACAAAAGCAAATAACAACTATGGAGATCCAGTCAGATCTCTAAGATTTGGAACTTAGTCCCCCAGGACATCTTAACTCATCCCAACCCCTCATATTTCAAAATACTTCTCAAGGCTCACCTAGCTTAGTCTTGGCTTTGCTCTTATCTATCTCCTGGCTAACCTTCATCTTTCCTATATTCTTCACCTCATCTTTGCCATTATTGTATTTCTCACTACTTTCTTATAATTTTCAGATGATGTAATCCATCTCATCTTACCTTACCTCCTCCTTAGAAGCCCTTTCCTCCTCTGTCTGTCTGAATCTTTTATCCATTCTATCTACTCTCATGTTAATTATCCTCCTGGATGTTTGCTATATACAAAACCACCACTCTAATTACTACCATAGTACCTTACTTGATATTTATTTTTTCTAAATTCTGCTATGTACTTCTATCTATTTCATAAATTTTCAGTCTTATATTTACTCTTTGCATGCAACTGCTCTTAAATTATTATGTTATTTTTCACTATTTTTTAGGTGTAAGATAAAATCATTTGTAATTTTGACTATTTTATTCTGTAGCTGATTTATTAATGTTATATCTATTGTAATGTTTGTTTTTTTTGTATCTAATGGAACTTTTCTCCCTGGGCTTCCACTGAAAATGAACTTTTGTCCAGTCGGACTTTTCCAGTAAACAAATGTCAAATACATAGATAAATAAATAAATAAATAAATAAATACATAAATAAATAAAGATACTAAGATGAATTTTATCTACTGGGAACTTTGTGTAATTTGGTATAGCAGATGTCTATTCATTGTGCAAAGTGTGGCAGCGTGGCTCATTGGTCATTGGTTAGGTGTTGCTGCCTTATTGCTCCTGAGTCCAGTTTTTAAGTCAGAACCCTTGTCACTACCTGTACAGATTCATATATTCTTGTCACATCAGTGTGCTTTTTTTCTGTATTGTCCAGTTTTCTCTTACTCCTCAATCCATGCTGGCTATATCTACGTGTATATCTATTTATCTCTCTATTTATTTATGTATCTATACATGCATGTGTCTATCTACAGAGACAAAGACAAGAGCTATGTATAGATATACATATCACACACATGGCAGTTAGCATATGGATTAAGGTTCTGATTTATTAATTAGCTGATTCCTGTGGTACAGTGTCTGATTCCACCTCCATTTGCCTGTGTGACTCTCAGCAAGTAACTTTAACCAGACAGTATTCTTGGGCTGCTCCTGAAATATGATACCCGTACCCTGTGGGCTTAGCCAGTTAACACATTAGTAAAAAAAATATATATGCGTGTGACACAGTTAAAGCTGTCAATTTCATTTCTTTAAGCATCAAGATAAAGCAATGTTAGTTTTAAGGTTGTTAGCAGCAACAATGTGCATTTCTTTCCCTTACTTCACCAAGTTACTAACAGTTTGCAACCCACAAAATCTCTTGCAACTTTAGTAATGTTGTCACCTCTTCTTACTTACTGGATAGCATTGAATTAGTCAGAGAGGCAAACTGACCTGCTCCTTATTCTGAGACATTTTCAGCTCTCTGCTTGCTCATCCTGTGATCTATCTAGACATCCATTTAGCTAGCTGTTTGTGTAAGAATGTATATACTTATGTGTGTATATATGTTTGATTGTTAACGAGGGTGGTTCACTGATCATAATGGACCAATTTTGGGCACAGCTCTGGTATGGATTTTACCTCTCACATAAATGCTCACTTCTGATTTCCTACTACTAAGGTTGACTGCCTATTCCAAACTGCATTTTACTGCATATATTCTTGCCCTTGTGGTTACTTATTTGGGAATAGTTCTTCATTTGAGCATCATATTTTGACCATATTAAGGAAATTCTTCTTTCTGGCCCAGATAATTTCCAAGAGAATATCCTCATGATCCAAAAACGTCATCCTGTCTCTGAACTCTTACCTTATCAGACCCATCACCGAATATAAAGATCCCAATGGAATGCAAAAATCTAACCATATCACTCAACTAGAAAGGTATCAAATATTTCTAACCTAGAAAATGAAAGTCCTTAAACCATTCAACTCTCCTTAAACTCTGTCTGCTGACTGATTTGAGCCATAAAAGACCCACTCCTATTTGACCTCTTATTTCTTCACAAAACCAGTTGCTCTGCAAACACCCAAACTAGAGATCTAAATCTACATCAACAATTAAACAAGATTCACTGGAAGGATAGATTCCTTTATTGGCATATTCCAAGTCTATGACACAAGTTACCACTACAGGTCAAGCAAGCTGTTATCTTTAAGGTTAGATTATTAGCTAGGTAGACATAAATTTCCACAAGGGTCATTGTGTAAGGTCCTGTTTGATTTGGGAGGTGAGCTCTATTACGTGTTCAAAAATGTTGGCAAGAACTTTAAATGTATCTGCATAAAGATGTATATGGCAAGGTGTCTTATGATTCCAGTGTTTTCTATGGCTAGGTATCTTATGATTCCAGTGATTTCTATGGCTAGGTATCTTATGATTCCAGTGTTTTCTATGGCTAGGTATCTTATGATTCCAGTGATTTCTATGGCTAGGTATCTTATGATTCCAGTGTTTTCTATGGCTAGGTATCTTATGATTCCAGTGATTTCTATGGCTAGGTATCTTATGATTCCAGTGTTTTCTATGGCTAGGTATCTTATGATTCCAGTGTTTTCTATGGCTAGGTATCTTATGATTCCAGTGATTTCTTGCCTAGTATTGTTCTTATGCTTCCATGCCCCTTGTGCTTTCCCACTATACATTTACATCCTAAATTGCAGTTTTAGCTTTGACAAAAAAAATCAAACAATCATCAAGGCAATTCAGTTTTCTCAAACAGTACTGCTAATCATGGGAATCATGGTCATAAACCTCCACAGATAAGGACTGTACTCCCAGTATCTATATGGTCATAAACCTCCACAGATAAGGACTGTACTCCCAGTATCTATATGGTCATAAACCTCCACAGATAAGGACTGTACTCCCAGTATCTATATGGTCATAAACCTCCACAGATAAGGACTGTACTCCCAGTATCTATATGGTCATAAACCTCCACAGATAAGGACTGTACTCCCAGTATCTATATGGTCATAAACCTCCACAGATAAGGACTGTACTCCCAGTATCTATATGGTCATAAACCTCCACAGATAAGGACTGTACTCCCAGTATCTATATGGTCATAAACCTCCACAGATAAGGACTGTACTCCCAGTATCTATATTTAAATCTCATTCAAAGGATGCGGTCTTATGTCTCTGGTCCTAGAAATGGGGCATAACATGCTTTGTTTTTTGCATATCCTAAGTCATGTAGTACTTCTACATACATATGTGCATGTGTATCTGTGAGTGTGCATGTGTGCGTGCGTGCGTGTGTGTGTGTGTGTGTGTGTGTGTGTGTGTGTGTGTGTGTGTGTGTGTGTGTTTGTGTAAAAACGTATGGTTTGATTTGACTGGTATCTTGTTACAAATTTGCTTCTGGATATCTGGAATAATCTACTAAATGGCCATTCACCCACTGAATTAGGAGGTGTGGTTAGGAAGGTATAGTAGCCAGCCTGTAATACCTCTCAACTTCTTAGTGCAAGAAATCTGGACAAAGCCTAAAATAATGGGGGGAGAGACAAATGCTGAAAAAAGGAACAGATTTTAAATATTGCTTTTATTAACTTAGAAAGTTACTAGAATAAAAGTATCTGTGTTAGTATGAATTTTCTGAAGGATATGAAGTCTGAAACTCAAAATGTATGTCATTATCTATTGACTCCAACCCTCAGTGATTTGCCAGAAAACCACAAATTTTATGAGGACCAAGAATATGAGGCAAAGATCTGGACATTCTGCGAAAATCTGGAAGGTTGAGCTGGGTTTGTTGAACAGGTTTTAACTGCCTAACCACAATTCATTGTATTTATACTTGTACCTAGGTCCAATTATTGTGTGAAACCACTGTGTATGGTCTTGGAGACTTTTTACTAACCCCACTGTTGTGTGTCCATGGATTTAGCATATTTAAGTAAGAGGGTGTGGTGATGATGCAGCTCTGCTGTATTGGGTGTTGATGGGCTTGTTGATTGAGGAACTGCTTTATGAGTGGCAGCTTTTCAGACCTTCACAGGGGAAGTAAAAATACATGTCCATTTTATTTAAAAACACTGGCATTTATTGAATGAGGACTGCCTTTGATTTGATGTAGTATGTGTGCAGTACCAGTATGAGTAATTAAATATGAGTACAAGAAAGAAAAAGAGGACACCATATAGTAGGAAAGGTAGCATAAGCTTTATGTGGGACTAGAGCAGGCATATTTACAGACAGAGACATAGGCCAGGAAAAGGGAGCAGTAGCAAAGCCTGAGAACTTCATAAAAGAGGAAAAAATAGAAAGAGCATTGATGGTCCCTGATCAGTATCACTAAGAAACTAAGGTCCCTCATAAAATCATCCAAGGCTAACTTCGAAAGAAAAATAGCCAAGGATTCGAAAGATAACCACAAAGCCTTATTTAGCTATGTCAAGAATTTAAGTGGCAACTCGCAAGATATGCTCTGAGCTAGTGCAAAATAGCACAAAATATACTGAACCTACTGATATTGCCAACATCCTGGCAGATAGATTCAGTGCAAACTTCATCCCCCTCTCACCTCCAAAAGGGCCCACAACAATACCGGAAAAGTGTAGTGTCCCAGAAATCACAGACGCACAGGTGAAAACAGCCCTTTCAAAAGCCAAAAACACAGCATCAATGGGGCCAGAGGGTGTCCCAGGATGCGTCTTGCACGAACTACAGAACGAACTAACCCCCCACCTAAACACACTGTTCAACCTCAGCCTCTCCACAGGCTACATGCCCATAGAATGGCGCACAGCAACGGTTATTCTGCTTCACAAAGGAGGGGCCCCAACTGACCCTGGTAACTATCACCCCATAAGCCTGACTAGCCTGGTCTGCAAGGCTATGGAGTGCATCATCATGGAACTCATTAACAAAGACATTGGGAACCTCAAAACACTTGACCCAACCCAGTTCGACTTTGTTACGGGCAGATCATGCCTACTAAACCTGGTTGACTTCTTTGAGACAGTCACCAAGGCCATAGACAAGGGAAAGGTGGTTCACACAGCCTACCTTGACCTTGCCAAGGCATTCAACACCATTCCTCACTCAGGCATTATAGAAAAAATCACCATCCTTCTACGTGGCACACCTCATCATAAAAGGTTTCTCATCCAGGAAAAAAGAGGTCATTGTTCCTCTCTACTTGACACTCATTAGACCCATTATAGAGTACAATGCCCCTTTTGGAATGTACCTCACAAGACATCTGCAGCAGCTGAAAAGGCCACAGAAGTACCTCACAAAGAGGATTACTGGCCTCAAACAAATGTCCTACACTGACCGTCTCAAAAAACTCCAGCTTTACTCTGTAGCATATTCCTACTCCGAGGTGATCTCTGCCTAACATATAAAGCTATGTCAAACCTAGAACTGTTGGACATGCTACACCTAAAGAAATCCAATCCCTCTGAGCTACATGCTCTAGGGACCTAAACCTTGTCACCACAATAAACAGGACATGCTGAAGAGATAGATTCCTGTCCCATAGACTTCCCATACTCTGGAACAGGCTACCCATCTATGTCAAGCAAAGTTCTTCATTAGCACTCTTCAAGAAAAATCTTGATGAGTGGATGGGAAATAGGAAATACACCCCGGGGATCACTTCTGTGTCTGTGCTCGACAGTGGCAAAGGAAAATAACTTTCTTGGGTGGTGTAAGCCAGGGAACATTGTTGGCTAGGGGCCGATAGCCTAGTACCTATCTATGAACCTATGAACCTATGCATGGACCGTGCTATCCCAAACAAAACCAAGACCCACTCCTCCTAAAAGAAGAAACCAGTCTGGTGGACCCCAGCCATAAATAAGGTCTATAATAGAAGGAAGAAATTATTGCAAAAAAGAGTAAAAACCCAGGAATGGAGGGGCTCCCTGACCAACCTTAACAAAAAGCTAAGAATCCTCATAAAAACCTCTAAGGTGAGCTTTGAAAGAAAAATCGTAACATACACCAAAGACAATCACAAAGCATTTTTTAACTATGTCAAAACCTAAATAACAACTCGCAGATCTGCTCTGAGCTACAGCATAATGGTTCACAATTCACGGAACCAACTGACATCGCCAATATACTGGCAGATAGGTTCAGTGCAAACTTCACCCCACCCTCACCCCCCAAAGGACCCATTTCCATACAAGAAGATTATACTTCCCCTAAAATCACAGACACTCAGGTGAAAATAGCACTTTCCAAGGCAAGAAACACAGCATCCATGGGACCAGACAGCATCCCAAGCTGTGTACTACATGAACTCCAAAATGAATTAATCCCTCAACTTAATACCATGTTTAACTACAGCCTCACCTCAGGCTATGTGCCCACAGAGTGGCACACAGCAACAGTTATACCACTCCACAAAGGAGGCCACCACCAACCCCAGGAATTACCGCCCCATCAGCCTGATGAGTCTCGTCTGCAAGGCCATGGAGCACATCATCATGGAACTCATAAACAAAGACATTGGGAACCTACAAACCCTTTATCACACCCAGCTTGGGTTTGTAAAGGGAAGGTCTTGTCTCCTAAATCTGGTTAACTTCTTCAAAATGGTCACTAAAGCAATAGATGAGGGAAATGTGGTTCACACAGCATACCTTGATCTTGCAAAAGCCTTCGATACCATTCCCCACTTGGGAATTATTGAAAAACTCACCAACCTAAATATAAACCCCTGTGTTACAAGATGGGTTGCTAACTGGCTCATTCAGTGAGAATAGGAAATGCTAGATCAGACTCCAAACCTGTGACTAGTGGTGTACCACAGGGCTCAGTCCTGGGACCCCTCCAGTTTGGTATCTACTTCTCAGAGGTACAAGCAAACATGGAGGGACTATGGCTAACAAA